>NC_140209.1:52111499-52216499 GCF_951802725.1 Rutilus rutilus
CCGTGGAAAACAGCCATTCCCATAATCCTCCCCACAAAGTGGAAATAGGACAAATGCTCCTAAGAAACAAATAAAAAAGAAAACATAAAAGGTGAGCGTTATCTGTAAAGTGCTTGAAATTAAGGAATATCTGCTTCAGCTCCGGGTCCACTCACAGGGTTAACGGCAGAGTCCGGGTTGATCTGTAGCGTGTAGATGTCGTCTCGGGAATACTGGAACAGTCCGTAGTATGGATTTAACATCTCGTGCGACAGCAAGTATAACCACTCTCTATGACACAAACACACATATTGGCACAAACTATTAACAAAGTCAAACAAAAAATTATTCAGACACCAGATATCATTTTACTAGTGGGTGCAGAACACTATAGTTCATTTATTTAAGTTAGGATGGCAAAATAAAGTAAACTGTGACACATTATACCCAAAAATTCTTCACACAGTGGACTACCAGTAACATTAATAAACATTTGGGACCACAAATTATTCAGACACTGTTTTGCTTAAGTGCTTTTTCTTTAATTGCTAATGCGACCTTTTTACACCACAGACTGAACAAAATTAAGCATTGCTTGGTAATTGGTTGACCTAAATTAGTATTATCTCATTGTGTACTTAAATTTAACAGCTGACAGCTATTCAACCTTATTCATTTGTGAGACAGTCTAACAGAAGGATGGCCAAAACCAGAGAAATATCAACTGATTTGAGTTCTTGTCATGTTATTATTACCATTTTCTAAACTACAGCGAACAAACTGTGGTATTGTGAGAAATCTTGAAGGTGTCTGAATACATTTTGGTTTGACAACATTAAGTCTAACATGGCCCACGTAACATTGTTATACTCTAATCCTGCCACTAGATGGACACACACGCTTTAAAAGTCAGCAGGAAACTGCATTCATAACCCATTTAGCTGCCATACTGTGATGCATGTATTAGTTTAACAGAAAACAAAATGTATGCTGGGAGACTAGTTGATTTTACCCATCTGGAATTGATGATAACCGTTTGTTCATCAAAGGAAAAGGAAAGTCGTTTTGAATAATGTTCACGGATGAATCATTTACAATAAGAACAGGAACATGTATTTAGAAAGAAAACTCAAATTTTGAGAGACAAACAGAGGAGAGTCTGCTGGCAAAAAGAGAACGCAAAAGAGTTCATGATGAAACAAGAATCAACATTGACTTTGCTTTTCGGAGATGGCGAGAACTGAGGGATTTGAAATGTTGTAAAAGCAACTCGGAGATGTCTGTGTTTTTATTACTCAACAGGTGAGTAAGGTATTTTATTGAACAGATAAATTGCCATATGTAGCTCTCTAACAGAGTTCATTTTAAAGCGCATTATCTATAGTGAAGAGTCATAATCATCACAGTCAGGCAGAGCCGAAGCACAATGTTCTTTATGTCTGCTTTTTAACCACTAGAGGGCCAAAAGTTACATGTATGTTTTTGCTCCGAGTGAAACTCATACCTAGCGACTCCACCATAGTCGAGACCTTCCTCTCCTCTGAACTTGACCATTAACCTCTTCCAGAGGTCCTTCGGCCTCATCTTCATCACCTGCCGGTATGATTCCTGAGGAAATAGTAGAGACACAGAGTTGAAATTTATGAAGCATTACAGAAAGGTCACAAATCTACTTCTGCATTATAAAGACTTATAAATACTCTGTTGACAAACTCATTTCAAACTTCTTTTACTTCACATAATTGTCGAGGGTCATAAACAAAATTGTACATGCTGGTGTTATTTTAGTATCATTGAGATACTAATATAGATTTTATTAATAGTTTGAATAATTTCATTTTTTTGTGTGTGTTTTTGCCATTTTTATTAGCTATTGTTGTTTAAATAGTTTTTATTCATTTTTAATTCATTTTTAGTTTTAGTTGTTATAGTACATCAAATTAAACTAAATGAAAATGAGAAACGATTCCTTGGCAACTAGCTTCAATATAATAAGTTTAATTTATTCATTTAAACAATTAATCAATGTTTATAAAAAAAAAAGTTGAATTGTTTTTTTTATTTAACTATAATAACCCTGGTATCTGCACAAGAGCAGAAAACACAATAAATAAAAACGAGCGCAGCGTGTTGGAATGCAGCATCCAGAAATGCCTGTGTGTATCCAGCTCAACACCCTTAAACACCCCAAAGCAGATGACCAAACAGACACACAGACCAAAAACACTTCAAGCTGAGGGGGGGGGGGATACGTGTTTTTCCAACAGGCCTGAGACGAGGCTCAGAAGTGTGTGCAGTGTGTCACACACGCATTAGTTGAACTCAGCGTGGTGTTTGCTGCATGCTAATGAGGTTTAACATCATGTCTGATGCATTATGGCTTTTTCCACACGTAAATTGCTTTGTGGGTGATACCCAGCTGAGTTCAAAGGCTTTAGGAACGCTAAAGGTTAACCAGGCCTTAGGGCTTTGAAATATCTCTATTACAGGCTGGTTCAGATTGACAGGTGTTACTGGTGCAATTAACACCCTCGAACAACAACAGAGATCCCCTCTGCCTCCATGCTCACGAGTGAAGTGGGTTCTGCTGCTTTGTGATTGGTTCAGTGGTTGCAGGGTGCACAAAAAACAAACAAACAAACAAACAAACAAACAAACCCCAATAAAAATAGCCCAAAGAAATGGAAAATGTGAGAGTTTTATTTGTTTTGGCCACTTGACTCTATTGGATAGACATGCAGAAGAGAGAATAAAAATGTTGGTGAAAAGAGGCAGGAACGGGACGCTGAAAAAAGATCATGAGTTGAATCATTGAATTTGTGCCACATGGATGATGACAATAAATGAGTCTAAAACCATTTGATTTCTCAGTATTTTAGCCTTGTTTTACTGTAAAAAAAAAAAAAAAAAAAAATTGTTATATATATCGAAACACAAAAGGACATAAGATTAATCTAATAAAATTTAGGGAGGTTTATGCTTTTTCATAGTTTTTATTTGGCAATGGAATAAAATTGAAAGGTAATTTAGTTTGTAAAACATTTATTTTTCAATATTCCTTCTAGTGTGAAAAGAATTTATTTTGAATTCGATTTTTACTGTGTTCTAATTCCAAAATGAAACATTATGAATCTATGTGGCTACAATGGCTGATATGATTATTCCTCAGATTAAAAAACTGTTCTAAAGTCTCTCAAGCTCACAGAGGCTGCAGTTATTTGATCAAAAAATTTTGTCCTGTGATACATTTGGTTTCAGGATACTTTGATAAATAGAAAGTTGAAAAGAACAGACTTTATTGATTTAGAAATCTTTTGTAACATTATAAATGTCTGTGTCTTTTGATCAATTGAATGCATTCTTGCTGAATATAAGTATTACTTTTTCAAAAAAAAAAAAACTTACTGACCCCAAACTTTTAAATGGTAGAGTAGATAAATATTGAATATGGTCAAAAGGCAGAAAGTCCTAATTATAAGCTGTGTTTAATGTTTGCAAATATATTTCCAAATTGATTATTTGCTGCTGGAAAAGAATCGTTCTCACCTCAAAGATCTCCTCACGTGAGACCTCGATGCGACAGTGTCCCGCCTGAGGCTGCTGCTGGGACAGCTCCTGTCTCAGGATCTTCAGTTTCTGCACCAGGTCTCGCTTGTACTTGGGCACCGTGAGACATTCGGGGTCCTCGGGGAGATTTCCGGGAGATATGGGAGATATGACCGACTGAGCCTCCTGCTTCAGCTGTCCGGGGCGACTGCAGGGAAAGAGCGAGGGGGAATAAAAAGAGATGAAACGTTCTGCATGCATAAACACTGACCCCATCTTCACCCTCGATGCTAGAGCAGCGTACAGGCCACGACAGAGACGGACAAAATGAGCTTCTAAAGGAAATTTCTCTTCACAAGCTCCAGTATGGTCCTGACCTGATATAATGCTGAATACACAGTCGGCTCCAAAAGTATCTGGACACTTTTGAACACTTAAAATGTTAAATGTCATTGCATTAGATTGTGGATTGTCAAATGATGAGGCATCGGCAAACAAATGCCGCTTGAGCAGAACTGACTTCACAAACTCCAGTGCTCGACAAATAAAGATGGCGTGAGAGGGCAGAGGTGTGTTCATATAGCACCAAAAATACAGATGAAGTGAGGTGTGCATGCATTCATCCATCAACAACACATTTTTTAATATGTAAACACACGCTCACTTCACATATCACTCCGTACGCACTTCACAGACACTCTCAGACTCATTTATCCATGTGACACCATGATCCTTACGCTCGTTCTCCGTCTGCACGTGACCCGCATTCTTCAAATATTCCCTTCCTCCCATTCTTTTTCCTTGACACGCAGAAACTAACTTCTCTGTGCCTGCAGTTTTACAGTTTCTTGATGCATTTACAGCACTATACTGATCTAAATGGTTTGATTCTGACTCAATGTGTAAACAGCCAAGATTATATCTTATTGTTACTTTGTATAATATACAAGCAACAAGAATTCATGAGTCAATGACAAATAAGGATGTCTGAGATGATATAAAGGAGAAGAATCTAGCTCAAAACAAGTTCTTAGAATCTAAGGGTGTGTTCACACTTGGCATGTTTGGTTGGATTAAAACGAACTGGTGCGATTGCTCTGATAGTGCGGTTCATTTGAATAAGTGTGAACGCTGCCATCTGAACCCTGGCGTGCACCAAACAAGCGGGCCGAGACCTGAAAAGATGGGTCTCGCCCACTTCCAAATCAACTTTGCAGTGGTTAGAATTAAATATAAACGCAACACGGACCAAATACAAGTAAGCGAACCAAAAACAGGACGTGATGTCACAAGATGCGACCCTAAAAAGGAAAGAATGTTCAAGCAAAACCAAATTGTTTTTCTATGGCCTGAATAATTTTCTTTTTGAAAAATTAAAAAATCCTTATTCCCTCACAGCCAAAGATATCATAATTGGTTATGAGAACTCGAATAAATCATTTGAATACATGGTTAACTTTTTTATTTTACAAGCAAAATTCTTTATTCACAAACAAAAATGGCAAAAAAAGCTACCTTGCTTCAAAAGCTTTAAGTTAGAGTTTGATTCACTTCTTCAGTCACTTAGAAATGTACGAAATAACAAGAAGAATGACAAACTTTTATGTATAATCAGCAACATTACGACAGATTGATATAATCCTCTCTAAATGTTTTTTTTTTTTTTTTTTGATAAAAATATCTGCAATGTCCCTGGGTATTTTTTATTTTGTTATTGTGTTTTCTCAACCTCTATTTGTATACAGCAATTTATATTCTATATGTACTGTGATTAATGTTTTGTATGTGTGCATTTAATAAAAAAATAATAATAAAAAAAAGAATGTTCAAGCATACCATGAATGTTCGGTACAGGATCAGAGCCGTGTCTCCTTACAGCAGATCGTTTGTGTGTGTGACGGAGGGATTCGTGTCGCTGTTTTGACTCCTGTACACATTTTATAAACTCTTCACAAGTTCTCAGCTGGTCAAAATACCATCATATGTAGGCTACGCACAAACAACGAGCGCATTTAAACCCGCACACAGCAATGTTTTGGATGCTCTGTAAGTTCCGTTGCGAAATATGCGTCAGAAAAGTCGACCAATCAGGTTGTGAACGTATCCCTATGCCTTTCGGTATCTTTAGATTCGGTGTTAAAAATGTGTAAACACTAAGCGGATCAGGACTAAATGACATTTTTTTGGTCCGGACCAAACGAACCAAGTGTGAACACGCTTAATCTTATAATCTAAAGTTCTTAATCACGTTGTTGCCATTTTCATAAAAGAAAAAAATAGTGGAGTGACTATCCAGAAAACAAGTAACAATTATTTTCAATAGACCTTGAATTCACTTTTTTGTCCAATGTTAATCATTAAAGTTATAGCGGAGGATTTTCTTTTTCCGGGTGGATCATCAAGACTATTGGTCCTCCTAAGTGTCAATCATTCTGGTGATATGTTTACGTAAGGCTGTCGTACGTGCTCGTGCACACGATTCACACGATGGCGTGCGCTCAAAACACAGGTTGGGCTTCCCACTGATGCCTCAGTCGCAAAGTTTCTACTTGACAGGTAAAGTTTGGCATGCTATTTGGAGAAATCACTGCTAGTAAAAGTTAATGTAAGCTATGATTAGCTCGTGCATGCTCTCTCGTGCACACGTTTAATAGGCGTTCCCTCTCGGGAGCAGGTAGAGTGTTGCGCATGTGCTTTTTTTCAAAAAGTGGAGAGGGCGGTTCTTTTCTAAAATTCGGGAAAATCCTCCACTATACCTTTAACAATAAAAAAAATATATTTTTTTTAGCCATGAATATAATATAGTTTTCTTAGGGTTACTCCATTTGACCTGGTGAAAAAGTGAAAATATCTCATTTTTAAAAATAAATAAATAAGAAAAAATACATGATTTCCTGCAAGTGAACTAATCAAACTGACTCTGATTTGGTGGATAAAAGTTTTTCAAATATTAATATTTTTTAAACTTTTTACATTAATATTTCAACAACTTTTATCAACCAAATCAAATTGGCTTCACTGCTTGCATTATTTAAAAATAATGAACAATAATTAAAGATCAAGCCAAATTACTCGTGCCAAATCATATTTACAAGAATTACAGCCTGTTTTGTCATTATAATCTCTGATAATCATTACAATCATTTTGCCATTAAATATCTTATAATCACTTTTTTGACATTAAGAACAACCATCTACATTAAATACGAGATTTATTCATTAGTATCTGTACATAATATTCTTGAATAACTGAACAGATTCAAGCAAAAAACTAAACAAAAAAAACCCCACAATTTTTTCTAACTGTAATCCATTAATGACCCTTGAAATGCTGGATGTGGATCATGAGGGTGTATCCATCAAAAAACAAACGCAGCTCATGCATGCACACACGCACAGCCATGACAATCACCCACCCGCCCGAAGCTCCCATCACGCACTTGATCGTGAGATCATGAAGCCATCAAGGCTGAGAGGAAAGCTCACAGCACTGAAGAGTTTTGCCAGATGACAGAGAGGTGAGAATTTCTGCTCTGATTTAAGACAGATGTTTCGACAGATATCCACATAATCTATCTGATGCCTTTTCCAAAAGTGAGACAACTGCAGCGCCAGGAACGTTTACACTGACTCGCTTTGGCAGTTAGTTTGCTTGAGGGATGATGTCTTAATGCAAATGATCTGTTTGGACTGATATCTGTCTGCTATCTGTTTTATGGCAAACATAGCGATACAATATTAAATCAAAATCTAGGTAATGGCACGATAATGTGTTTTTTTGTTGTTGTATGTTTAGTGCATAATCATTCAAAGCTGTGTTATATTGCACACTTTCACTATTTGTTGCTTTATTATCTGCATTACATTCATTGCTCATTCTTCTATTATCTGCTTTCTTGCGCATTCAGAGTTTAGATTTTGGCAAAATGGAAATAATTCAGTTTGCGGAAAGTACATTTCAGACTTTCTCTAAATGGTGGACAATCTCTTGTTTCACAAATCATGTGAAAAACATCAATTTAAAAACATTGGATTTTTGAGTCATGAATATTATGTAGTTTGACCTGCAAAAAGGTCAATATCTTATTAAAAAAACAAAAAAAAACAACAACAACAACTTACTAAACCCAGCTTTCTGCATGTGACACTGACTTTGATGGATCATTTTTTCAATATTATATTATAATATATTATATTATAGTCATTTACCTATAGTAACTAAATTACATTTTCTTCACTGCTTACATTTAAAAAAAAAAAGTTCATGCTAAATTATTATGAGCCATAACTTTGATCTCACAACTTTGACTTTCTATTTCCCTATGTGACTTTGTTTCTTGTTTTAAACTTTATCTTTTACAGTTTTACTTTGTTAATCTTTATTTCATCCCACTGGGTGATTCAAGTGAGAATTTCTGTGTTCAAATATTTTAGGCACATTTTGAATAAATTCTGCAAAATGTTGCCAATGACCTTTGAAAAAACCATATTGATTAACGTCAATCCAAACATCCCAGTTGACAGGTGGACGCTTCACATTTCCGTGAAGATACTATCCAGGTGCAATGATTCATTTGCAAGATCCTACGTGAACTGATATTCCCTGACTTGTGTGATGCCACTCATGCAAGCCGTACCCCACAGAATATTCTTGTTACTGCAAGAACAACATGAAGTGGGAAGACGGAATGTGGGACATGTCCTTTGATCTGTCAGGACAGGAAAAGGGAAACTCGATCTCTCCCCATTAATGCATTCCTCTGGCTCAAGCGACACACACAACTACACATGCACGGTCACGAGCATGTAGATCGATAAAACTGCTCCAACTGAAGAGAATCTGATTCATTTCTTACCTGCTCTGAGCCTCAACGGCCCCACGGGAGCCATTCGGACTGGGACTGTTGGAGTAAACGTGAGACACAAGAGATGAGACTTCAGCAATACGACTGTGTGTGTCATGTCTCCAGTAGTTTCTAGGTTAAATGGTGTCTGGTTCTTTCTGATGAAGTTGAGAGTGACTCACTTTAGGACGAGGTGCAGGTTAGCTGAGAGACGGGGGTCCGTGAATTGTGTGGTTCGGTTGTTGTGGTCCACAAAGTACACCCGTCCTGTGGCGGTGTTCCTTATCTCCCAGCCTGGAGGCAGCGGACCCAACTCCTCACAATTCACATTACTGAGATCCCTGCAGAGAGAAAGACGGAGAACTGTTTGTCAGCTCTAGCACTGGTTTAGTCCCTGGTGAAATTAGAAATTGTTATGATACATGTAGAGAACCAGTTCACAATTGGACATTACCGTAAACGCACATAATATCTGGAGTATATTTGAAGACTTCAGATGCAAAAGCCGCTAAACGATATTGTGCGAATGCTCTCCGCACATAGTATACGTTCATCGAATACTTTCGCTTCAAATCCAATTTAGAAATACCGGTTCGTGGCAGAAACCGCTAAACGCCAAGTTCATAGAACCAATCAGAAGACGCGAATCGAATCATATGATTTCAAAATGAATGACAGCGCGCGTGTGAGCCAGCTTTCAGTTGTTGAGCTGCTAGTTGTTATCCAGTGTAAAGAGATTAACTAAAGATGTTTAGAAGTTTATACAAGAAAGGTATGTTTTATGACAATGAATTGTTTAGATTTGACTAATATCAGTTTAATGTTTACTGACTTCATGCACTTCTTAATGCACAACTTGTTTAACAGTACACTTACGATACAGATGTGGCAGTAGTGATTAGTAGTTCAACTGTTCACTATGTCTTGAATTGATTAAAGTGATATTTTTGAAAATAACTGACTAATAACCTTTTCATTGCCATTAAAGTGAAATTACTGAACCTAAGCATGATGGGAGCCTGATTAAAAAAAAAGCTCATTTAAAAGAAAAATGTCAGAAGGACTTAGATGTTTTTGCATCTTAACTCTTCATATATACTTCTTTAGCTAGAGGGTTCCCCGAAATGGAAATTTGATGTTCCATGTGTTGATTTTAATACAAATACTTTCATCATTTCAACTTGTCTAGGAAACATTTGACCATTTATTTTATGTATTACTTTTCAAATGCCTTTTATGTACAGATTGTATTATTTTACCCTTATCCCAAACTTTTTTAAAAAGTAGAGTATAACAAAATTCAAAAAAAACAAAAAAAACATATACATATTATATATATATATATATATATATATATATATATAAAAAATACTCAAATAATAATTAATTATATATTTTTTTTACATAAACCGTATTTATTAAATATTTATTGAGTGAAAAAACTTATATCATGATGATCGTGATTTGATGGAAGTGAAATGTGTTCATGATTTAAAATGAATGCAAAAAAAGTAAAAAATGTCATCACTTAAACAGTGCTAAACACTTTAAATATATTGTAAGGTGCTCCTTAGACTGACGTTAAATTAAAAGAGAGAGAGAGAGAGAGAGAGAGAGAGAGAGAGAGAGAGAGAGAGACAAGAACAAAGCAAGAAAACAGACGAAAGAAAGTTTGAAAAGAGAGAAAGTAAAAAAAGAACGAGACGAAACAAACTTCAGAGATGTTGATTTCGGGCTCCTGCCAAACATCATCAAACTAACAGAGCAACAAATGTGCAGCGCTGCAAAAATGCTCATTGTCAACCCAAAGCCACATTTCATTTTTCAATCTCAGATAAATGACTAAAACGGTCCGCTCATAAAGCTCCAATTTTCACCAAGTTCATGTCTTCTCAGTTTCTGCCCTAGCCAGTTGCAACCATCAAAGGCATTGAGCTTCGAGGCATTTTGAAGAATAATGTTCGCACACAGTAATATCTCATTGGTCAAAAATCACACTCTATTTAACAGTGATGTTTTGCATGTTACACAGAATGACTGGTTAGAGGCGCAGGTTTCCAACCAAATTCAGTATCAAATATTTGTTAAACAAGATAAGTAATAATATTAAACATGCAAAAGACACAAAGGATAAGGAGGTACCTGGGCACTCTGGGGTCGTGCCATGTGCTGACGCCCGTCTGCGTGTGCAGGAAGTAGACCTGGCCCTGCTGCGTCGTCCGTTGCTCTGTGAACAAACACCAGGGGGCACCATCCGTCATTTACAATGTGAAAAAAATGACAAGAGGGTTGAATACTATCATTGTTTTTGTGTTCATGTGTGTACAGTAGTGATACTTTCAGTCTTTCATTCTTTCACTTTCAGTCTGATTTACCGCATGCTTATCTGGTCCATGACTGTAAACTATGTTCGTTTCACACAAACGGATCAACTTTAAGGGAAAATAATGGCTAATTTACGTTAACCTGATATATTGCTCGCAAAACCACAAAGATCGCATTAACCTTCCAAATAAGGCTTGTTTCTCTTAAATTAAACTCACATGCTGGAGTCAAAGGAGGAGATCATGAATCCATGCAATTTTCAACATTTACATTTTTTTAATGAGAGGGGATGAAGTTTAATGCTCTGTCAGAAAAATCAACTTCAATAACTTCTTAAAGTAGGGCTGAGCAAAAAATTGCCATTATATTTTTTCCAAAATCATTCAATATTGATATTTATCATGCAGGAAATGCATTCCATGTGTTTGTTAGACCTAAAGAATGTAAACAAAACCTGCCATAGAATAAACTACCTTTATAATACCATTTTCTTTTTTTCTTTGTTTTCTATTTAATTTTTTTCTGGATTCTGCGTTTTGGGATTTAATATAAATTTATTATCAAAAATGTAGTATAAAGAAAACGAATTAATGAAATGGGACCAATTTTAAAAATCTTTTAAAACATAATTATTTTACATCAAAACATTGCATTTTTATTTAAAGAATGTGTATACTGTATAAATTAAAACAGATGATCTTGGTTGTATGATATTTCTTAAAATAATAATAATAATAATACAATAATTATTCTACTATACAATATTAATATAGCTCTTTTCAAGTTAAACCACACTTTTAAATTAGCGGTTTATCGAGAAGACTTTTGAGTTGGCTAAATATAGGAAATGACTTAAAGTTCATTAGTGATTTTGTGGATTTTTTAAATGTATTATAAATATCAATATCGATTCATCTCAAAGTCTTTAAATGATGGTTTAAGTCCCTGTTCCTTGTACTTGACCTGTATCCCATGTCTACAGACCCACATTTAGCTACTTGAGCAGAGGAGAGCACACAGAGCTCTATTTAACCTGTGTCTATAACCTCTGCCCTCTGTATCTCTCCACGGACTCACACACACGCACACAGACATAGAGGGATTTCCAGGTCACCCGTCTGACCCTGCAGCTGGTGCTGACGGCACGTCTGACATATTTCAGACGAATTCCCTTTCTACAGCTCAAGAGACGTTTTAATTACTCCATCGCATGTGTGTGTGTGTGTGTGTGTGTGAAATGTATGCTGCAGGGTGTATTTTTGACCTTTGCAAGCTGGCCAGTATTAACGGAAGAACTGATGTGTGCGTACCGTATCCCTCAGGCAGGTCGGGCGGTGTGTGTAGGTGAGTTCTGCTCATGTAGTTTCTGTGTCTCTGAGAGCGAACCCTCCGCTCCTGCACCCGTGGGTCATCCGCAGGTACGCCCGCTGCCCCGTTGGGCGTCATGATGGGCGTGTTCTCATCCACCAGGCAGCTGAGTGGCCGGCCGGGACTCGAGTACTCGGACGCAGGCCTGTGTGTGTGTGAAAGAAGAAATGAGAAAGTATGAGACAACAGACTACATTAAAATGGTTCAAATTCACATATACTTAGAATACAGAGTCGCTTTGAATTAAAGTGTGTGCTAAATGTGTGAAAGTACAGTGTGACTGTGACATTCAGAAGAACAGAAGATTACAGAGCATTTTTGTGATTACCTATGCAATTACCTATCATAACAAATATGATAATGACCAAACATCTTAATTTTTTGAAAACACCTAGTTTTCTCAAACTGAGTTTCTTCGGAAAGTACAAAGTGATATAAAGTCTCAGCATCATCTCTTATGGCCCTTTCCATCTGGTTTGGACTTTCCCAGCTTTACAAAAAAAAAAAAACATCAAACCAGCCTAAGTTGGTTTGCTGGTCTTAAAGGTCCTCTAAGCGATGTTGGGTGATGTCACTTCTTGTTGACGTTCAAAGTATTGTCAAACAAAACGGAGGCTAGCTCAAATTTTTAACGTTAGTCGTTGTATAGGACATCTCTCCTCTAGCTAACTTCCCTCTTCATGCTTCTCTCTCCTCCACTCCCCACACCCCCCTTCATGTGCACACGCACTAACCCCCCAACCCCCACCCCCAAATCATTCTTGTCGGTTATTGGCTGGAACACTGTTTGTTATGTTTCGTGGTCCAGGCTGGGCCAGTTTGTTTTTGTTGCCGTTTGTGGAGCCTGGGCTGTCTACAGACACCGCATTTTTTTTTTTACAGTGTGTTCAGGGGACAGGCAGCTAGCGGATAGTGAGGAGATGTTTGCTCTATGTGACAAAACATGTTTTGGAATAAAAAAATGCATGACATCGCTTAGAGTACCTTTAACTGGTTAAAAATGACCTCCAAACCTGGCTGAGTAAGTGATTTATTTGGGTGGCCAGCTTGTCCCTACCAGCATCACCAGCTTGTCTACCAGCATGACCAACTAAAAAACATCCAAATTCCCTTTAAAACCATCCATTCTAACTTACTGGTCCAAACTAAGACTAGTAAGCCATTTTAGCCTGGTCTTAGACTGGACAATCCTGTCCTATCCAACAAAACCACCTCAAACACAATGATCTGGACAGAAAAATGGGCAAGCAAAAATGCCTGAAGTCCTATAAGACTTTATTTGAGTCTGCAAAGCATTTGCATCTCTAACAAAACTAGAAAAAGGATCATGAAAGACTTTAGTGGCTTTTCTGGGGTACAATCAGGCATTAGTTTTGAAAACCCATGAAATTCAAATCTCCATGGTCCAAAACTGTACAGTTGCTTTGAATACTAAATGAATAATGAAGACAAACACTGGCAAGCAGAACGGCGTACAGCGATGAGCTGAGGGACTTGATTAAGTCGCAGACCTGCAACCTCTCCAAACAAGGGAGTGAAATTTCGGTCCTTCTCCAGCGGCCCAGGTCGACCGTAAGTGCTGTTATTGTAGAGTGGGAACATCTAAGTGCAACAGCAGCTCGACCGTGAAGCGGCTGGCAACACGAGCTCACCGAACGAGGACGAAGTGCTGAATCATGTAGCGCGTAAACACAGCCTGTGCTTGGTTTCAATATTCCCTCTGTTCCACTCGGTTTCAACACTTCAGAGGTTCAAAACTGCCATTGGAAGCAACGTCAGTGCGAAAATGATGTTTCGAGAGCTCCCGTGGCTGTGAATAGTAATGCGTGCTGCACACTAGGACTAGTCGGCCAATGTCGACACATAACCTCACTAACGTGCTTGTGGCTGAATTGAACCAAATCCCTACAGGCTACAGTAACGAGGAAAGACTAGAAAAACAACGGCTGTAGAGTAGAAACAAAAGAGTACATGGGTGTTTTTCAACTATAGGTACTTACGGCCCTGTTTCTGGTATAAACCTTCTATTATTTGAGGTATATTCATTGTTGTTGGAAATGTACACTGTCCTTGCTGATCTAGGCTGCATTTCCCAAAATAATCATAAGCCTAAGTAGATTGTAGAGACCAAAACATTTGGGAAACGCAGACCAGACCAGCATTTTTTCTAGATCTTCGTCTTGGAATGTTGCCTGGAATGTTTCTTGGTCTTTATGGTTGAGTGTTTCCTTAAAAATTCATGAAGTGGGGATGCTCCCTGACATGGTTTTATATATCTTTCAGCTGTACTCTGGATAAATTTGGGTCAGTGTCTGAGATGGCAAAGGAGACAGATGTAGCCGACGGACATTTTCCTTTTGTGTGGCACACGCGCCGTACACACACAAAATGACCATTCTCCTAACCAACAAAACCACCTCAAACCCAAAGACCTGGACATTCATTTGGGTAAGCCAAAATGCCTTGATCCTACAAGTCTTTAGTTCAGTCTGCAAACCATTCACATCTCTAAAAAACTAGAAAAAAAAAAAAAAAAAAAAAACACGTAATAAAATATATTAAAATAAATAAAAATACATAAAATAATACTTAAAAAAAAGTAAAAAAAAAAAAAAAAAAAAAGTTACAATACAAAATAAAAACATTAAAAACAAAAAGTAAATAAAATAAGTACAATTAAATTAAAATAAATAAAAAATAAAGTAAAAAAATAATAAAAATAAAAGTAAACTGGGACTACAACAAAGTAAACCTGACCCCACCTGGTAGGTCTCTCCCATTGGGTGCTGCGTGTGATATGATTGAGATACTGGATCCGGCCAGATGCAGTTCTCCTCTCCTCCCAGCTGCAGACAGAACACAAAGAGACATTCATACAGATGAACAAACAGACAGAGAGACAGACAGACAGACACACACATGGCACAGGAACAAACACAGGGGTCGGATAAAAACAGTGGCTGTTCAGTATCCTCTAAAGATAAAACATTGTTTTATATATAAGCGCTCATTTGGGAGTTTCTTAAGAGTTATTTCACGTACCCATCAGGCAGGTCATTGTCAAACAGACGACTGCAGTCGACGACTGGCCCTCCTGTGCCTATCCTGTCCCTGGACTGAAGACTAACTGTTGACACAAACACAAAAACAGGCTGTTAGATGGGTCCCATCTGTGAAAGGTGTGTGTGTCATGGATTGACTAAGACTATGTGACGGCCATGTCAAGATGAGTGTAAGACATGGATATTTTGCCATTTTGGGGTATTGAGGCATAGTTGTTAAAAGTCTGAACTGGCAACCGAGAGGTTGTAGCTTTGATCCCCACAAAAGAAAATCACTATAGTGACCGTGAGCACTTTTTTTTCCAATTCAATTCACATTTATTTGTATAGCGCTGTTCACAATACACATCGTTTCAAAGCAGCTTTACAGAAAATGCATGAATGCATGCATGAGCTTTACAGAAACTTTGCGCATTTGTTCCTGCAATAAGTGTACTGCAAGTTCCTTCGCACAAAAACATCAGTTAAACTAGACACAATCGAGTTAAATAATCAGGGTTAAACGTTAATCAAATCTATTAGATTTTGGCATAGAAAACAAGTATATGGTTTTAGTTATAAAATAATAAAAATAACACATAAAAAATGGTTTACTTCCATTAATACCTAGTAATTCATTGTCATTTAAAAAAAATATTTATATATTAAAAATGTATCCTAATTAAAAAAATGATATATAATATTGGAAAATACGATATAGATCATGTTTTTTAAATTTATCATACATTTTAAAAATATTAATTAAAAAAATGTTGGCAGACACCGAAAAGCGAATTTTAAATACAATTCCGAAAATTAATAAAATAATTTTCAATGAATTATCCATAGTTAATAACTACTTGCTTTCATTAATGATCAACCGGTAACTGTGACTCATCATAACATTGAGTCATAACATTGATAACAAAAATTGATGTGACATTAAGAAACAAATGGAATATAAGAGTGTTGTTTGAAATGCTCAGGCATGGGAAAGCATTCATCTTCTAATGAATGGCTGCTTGTAAAACCTGTGGTGTGGCCATGGGACGTGCAACCCAGTGCTCAAATACATCACCACGCCACAAAACTCTTTATTGATGAAGGAACAATGCGGCTCTCCGAGCGCATGAAAGAAAATCACAGTGGAATATCAAAGAGAAACCGATAAATCAGGCAGAACGAGGGCGGTTTCTTCCCCCAACCGAGGGACGTTTTTAGGGCGTCGAAGGTAAATGTGTGGGTTTAACCATCATTAATGAACAACTTTGAAGCTCTAGCACTGGTGTGACTCATGGGATACATGGCAGATGTGGCAAAGAGATGAAAATAGAAATCTCCAAATTCCTGACAGGTCCTTCTCTCGAAACGAGCAAAGTTTGTGACTCACCCACTATCTGTCCCCTCACGGTATCGCTGTCATTGGGCCCCAATTTGTTTAGGTCCAAACGCTGATCTGTAAATGAGGGAAAGAGAAAAATTAGTGTCAGGATAAAGAAAAGGTTCATGTGAGAAATAATCCGAGACTTAAAAGACGCCTAATACGCTCCATATTTCATGTGTGAGGTCACATATACTGCAGCGCTCTGTATCAGTGTGTGTGTGTGTGTGCGTACACACACAGAGGCTGCTTTATTCCTCTCAGACTGTAGATGTGCCGATAGGAGTGAGGCGCTTCCAGAAACACGCTGGGGCTCTCTGTCATTGCCGGAAAGAGGGAGACAGGAATAACAAGTAGCCTGCAGACATTAGAGAGGCCACTATCTGTTCTCACTCTCACATAGACACACACACACACACACACACACACACACACACACACACACACACACACACAGTCAGATCAGGATGCACACTCACAGCTAGACTAAACAGGGCTGGATGAGTGTTCACCCATCCCAAAACACTCATCTCACATTTAAACCCCTTCATATGGTCAAGCACCTGCGAAAGATTTACTTTCACTAAAGACTAGGGATGCACTGATATAGATATAATAACAGTAACTAAAATACAAGCGCAAAATGCATCATGTACATTTATTGTAATACATTATTTATCAGATACCAATATAGCGGTCACTGGTACATTTTCACAATTTCATCATAATTTAAAAATAATTCACATTGGCCAATTGCAATACAGTAAAGATAGTCAAATACATATAGTTTTAAAAGTTACTAGAATATAGCCATTACAAGTAAAAAATAAAAAGAATATTAGCTGAAACAGATATAGACATACTACAATTTTGTGCACACATCAGACACACACACACGTTATATATATATATATATGAAGAGGAAGTAGATGAAAATGATGAGGAATTTATTTATTTTTTTGTGAATTTGTCTTTTTTTTTTTTTTTAAGGTAATATTGGCAGAGACCAACATTTTTTTCTTATCAAAGACCCTAATTATTAGTGATAGACTGAACGGGAGAAAGAGAGAGAGAGAATGAGAAAAGACAAAGAAAGAATGAAGGCAGAGAGACAGAGGGGTGCAACAGGAAATGGTGAACTGAATCACTTCCAGCTGTGGGAGCGGCTGTGGGTTTCCTGTGCTTATCCAGGACAGTGGTCATACTGGAGGGTTTCTAGGGAAAGCCTGCTTTTAAACACAACTGTGGAGCTGGAACACAGCCAGCCAGACTGTGACCGGGGCCCTCGTACCCTAAACATCCTGACACCAGTCCTTGTGTAGCCGACAAGAAAGTGATACACAAATAACAGGACGTCATTTACCTGAGATTGACAGTGGTCTCCAGCCAAAGTAAGATATATTATTGTGTTTAAAAACTTTGCTGTTGCACACTTTTAACACACACAGCCATTGTAGCACATACTTACAACCTCTCTAAGCCAATTACACACACACACACAAGTATTGAATTTGTCCTGAGCCATGTTTTCTGAGCTAATTATACACACACTATGAGACTGCTTCTAAGTCAATCATACACACACACACACACTTACAGCCTGTGTCCTTGAGTCGGTTAATGGAGTTGGAGAGGAGTCGTACACATCCCAGGAATCCTGCTCCCTGTTTCTTATGGATCTTCTTATGGTTCCACACGCTGATGGTGATGGAGTCCGACTTCCCGATATACCTTGAGAAAGAACAAGAGATGTCACTTTAAATCAGACTTCTCAGTCTTGACAGTCCATGGTGCAGTTTGCTTGGAATGTACATTGTGAAACATGATTACATGCAGTGGCTCAGAAGAGAAGAGCAGCTGCTTATTTTAGTTTTATGTAGATAGCAAAGAAGATGGCATGGAAAGGAAGAAAATAAAAAAGATTGAAGAAGACAATAGACTGTTGATAAAAGCAATGAAGAAGAGTAGAAAAGGTGATGAAGAAAATGAAAAAAAAGAGCAAGATGATGACAAACAGAAAGAGGAAGTTGAAATTGACAAAGAAGAAAGGAAGAGGAAGAAGACAATGAAGAAGATGACAAAGAAGAAGACAAAGTAGATGAATAAGAGGAAGAAGAAGAGGAAAAGGGGAGGAGGAGAATGACAGAGGAAGATGATAAATAAGAGGAAGACGACGAAGATGTGGAAGGAGAAAAAGAATATGACAAAAGAACGTCAAAGTAGATTAAAATGACAAAGGTAGAAGAGGAACAAGACAGCAAAAAGGAATTAGCGGAAGAGGAGGAAGAGGAAAAAGAGGAGGAAGACGGTGAAGAAGTAGAAGATGAAGATGACAGAAGTGCAAGATGACAAAGAGGAAGCGGATGAAAAGAAAGAAAAGAAAGAGGTAGAAGATGAAGAAGATGTCAAGGAAGAAAATACCATAGAGAATAGAAAGAAGACGATGAAGAAGAGTAAGATGACAAAGAGGAAGACAAAGTAGATGAAAACAATGAAGAGGAGGAAGAAGGAAGGAATAAGATTACGAAAAGAAAGAAAGAAGGTCACAAAGAGGAAGTAGATGAAGATGAAAATGAAGAGAAAGAAACAGAAAAACAAAAAAAGAACTGGGTTCTTTTTCACTCTTTTGACGTCTTGGTCCACTTGAAGGCGTCTCGGGTTGGTTCTTTCAAAGGGGAAAAACACCCCACATCTTCTCCTAATTTCAGCAAGACGAACCAAGAAGTTCAAGAACTTCAAGCAATCCAATGCAGTTCTCTTGTTCTCTTACCACTGTCTGTCTTTCATCAAGTCCTACATAAAAACTCAGCTGGTTTGTCTGAATGTTTTGGCATGGCGTTAGACAAAACAAATGATTCCCTTAAAGTCGGGGAACAGAAACACCTCAAGAACTGGACATGAAAAGGAGCTAGCCTGTCGAAAAACGTCCAAGCAAAGTTTGAATGTTCTGTAGGCCTGCCAATGGGACAGAATCCCTGGGCAAAAGATCTTGTTTGGACTGAAAACCAATCGAAGCGATAGAGGAGTAGAGAGAAAGGGCAGAAAAAGGGGGTAGGGATGAAAGAAACAAGAAGACAGAACGCCAATGACTCAGTGGATGTTCTGACCAGATTGAGCCCAACCAAACCCAAACAATCGATGTACTTCTCTCTGATCTGGAGAAAGTTTATCAACCGTCTACCAAGCCAAACACCAGCTCTGAAGTCTTAGCTCATAACAGCCCTTATTTATTCGAAATATGTAGGAGAGTCTTAATGCCAAGTTTGACTTATACCCAGGCTTGGGAGGATTACTTTAAAAATGTATTCCGTTACAGTTACAAATTACTTCATAAAAAAAGTATTCAGTAACGTAATCCAAGTACTATAATATGAAAGTAATGTAACTGATTACTTTTGGATTACTTCAAGGTCATGTATATAAATAAAGTCAAGCAAGAAGAAATATTATTAAAAAAAATCTTAAAAAACTTTTATTTATTAAGAATTTGGCTCAGTGTACATTACAATATTTTCAAAATATACACACAGGCCTGAATATATATTTATGTAAAGGGCTATAGAGCTGGTAAGTCCCGCCCCTTCCGTAAAACCCCGCTGGACCTCAAAGTTGAAAAACCGTCAATGCAAGTGAATGGGAGAAAATAATTATTTTCTGGTCCCGTTTGAATTGTGCCATGAATGTGAACATATGTTGTCTGTGAATTTTTTTTATAACTTTTCATGTTACGAGTTTGACAGTATATGGCATGATTCTTCAGCTAGCAGTTGTGGAAGAGACATAACGAGAAAGACTACATGTCGCCTATGTGACGTCACCCCATAAAGTTGACTTACCCGTGGTTTTCACCAACTTCAACGATTTTGTCCTCTCCCTGAAAGAAGGCGGTGAAGTGCACCAAAGACACAGCCATGTTTAGCGGGATCCGTGAGCTAGTCCGTGTGCTAGTGGTGTTGACGTTTCAAACACGTCGAGAGTTGTAGTCCACAAAGTGCTCTCACACAAAGTCTAACCGTATCAAACTTCTACCCGCTAAATTGTATCATTCTTTACACGGAAAGTTATATAAAAAATTCACAGACAACATATGTTCACATTCATGGCACAATTCAAACGGGACCAGAAAATAATTATTTTCTCCCATTCACTTGCATTGACGGTTTTTCAACTTTGAGGTCCAGCGGTGTTAGCGAAGGGGGCGGGACTTACCAGCTCTATACAGACAAACGGTATTACAGATTATTTTGTTTTATTTGTAACTATTTTTTAACTAAAAAATAAAAACACAACATTTAACATTTTTACACAATCTACATATTAGTTTATTTTAAAATAGGCCTACATGTTGACTAAAGCCGTGATCTTTCTTAATTTGCCTGACTGAACTTGTGGCGTTGGCAGTGGGAGTTCCCCTACGTTACCTAGACAGCGAACATCCCGTTACGTGAGAAAAGATTAAGAAAGGACATTTTGGGTACTAAAAAAGATACTCTCCTAATTTCTACAAAATAGCAGCGGAATTTCAATGAATTAAAAGCGATTTTACCCGCAGGCAGCGTCGTTTCTACTAGCAGCAGTGATTCAATCTGCGTCTGAGGAGATTGTAGAAAGCTGTTATTTGCGCATGCACCAGCGCGTGGCACACGTGAGTCATTACTGGCAACAGAACCAGGAACTACTGTATAATCAAGCAGCGCTTAATATAGTGTTATTATGCCAAAAATACTTATTTATTTAGTTTTAAATTAAACCATTGTAATCTTGAAAGTATTCCCTCTTTTTTTTAAATGTAACTATAATCTGATTACTACGTTTTTTGACGTAACTGTAACGGATTACAGTTACTGGATTTTTGTATTCTGATTACGTAACGCCGTTACATGTATTCCGTTACTCCCCAACCCTGCTTATACCAGACAAGAGCTTGTAGTTAACCCAATCAGTCCGAGAGGAGACGGAACAAAGAAAAAGTCAAGACAGTAAACCTGAAACCGAATGCTGCCAACACTTAACAGATAATTATAGTTTTGTGCATTTTAAGTTTCCCTGATAACCCTTCATTAAACCCGAGTGATCGTTTCTGAAGGCAATACCAACAGAACTGTAACTCTGTTAATGAGTCAATGACAAAAAGATGTAGCCAATCTAATGAAAATATATTCATTTTAAATTGAATTTTAGAAGTTTACACAAATTTAATCTTCATATAAATTTTTGAAAAAACGAAAACCCTGATTTCACGTGTCTAAAATGGTAAGGTAGTTTCCACAGACCAGGGGCCTCATTTATAAAGCGTGCGTACGCACAAAACGGGGCTGGAAACGTACGTACGCCAGTTCCCACGCAAAGGTTGTGATCTATAAAAAACAAACTTGACGGGAGAATGTGCGCACCTTTAAGCAAACTTTGAGCCGTGCGTACGCACATTCTGGAGACAAAGGGAATTGGCGACACCGATGGTGAGCTGGAGTTAAGTGTCTTTTTGGTCACTTTTAGACAGAAAATCTAAAGAAAATTTAACATATACAGAAAGATAATACAAATATAATTTCACTCACCAAGCCTGCCACTTGAAGCAAATATCCATCCCTTCTTAAATGGCCACGCCAGCGAGCGCGTTGGGCCGTTTAGTGAAACTGACGCAAATAACAGTTTAAATAAATAAAATAATGATTTAAACTATGTTTTACTTCTGATATAAACATTTAGATTAAATATGCCATTCAAATTAATGGAGTTAAGCACTTAAACATGAAATCAATACTGAGAAGTTACAACATTTTTATATTCAAATTCAGTCAATAGAAATATTTGTTGTGGATGCGGTGTTTTTGAAAACTTTTCCTCTGGCATGCTGTGTTTTAATGTTTTAACCACAGAGATAACTGCTTATCATGATAATACCAGAGTTTCAAATGTGCAGTGCAAATAATGCCCAAGGCCTATCTGTTTCCATTAAAAATATTAATTAAAAATACAATTCGGCCAGTGGAAAAGAGTGAGAAAAACTTTCTCTGAAATGTATTTTATACACTATTTGATTTATGTATTCAAAAACAAGGCAAGGATAGGCAACTACTTGATTTTTATTAATGTAGTGTGTCTTGTACCGTTAAACGTTATCACGTGGATGAATAATCATATGCAAATGATATGCAGATGAGGAAAAACATAGTAAAACTAGGCGTTGTAAGCTCCATATATGGTTATTTCGGGGAGGAGACGCATGTGCGCACAATCTTCCGCTGACTGGGATTTATAAAGTGAATTCTGCGCAGGTTCTGGCGTACGCACGGTTTTATAAATCCGAATATTTTTTTGCGTACGCCATTTTTGGCTTTCGGGCGCACGTACACTTTTAGTAAGGTTCCTACGCACAGTTTTATAAATGAGACCCCAGAACATCTCTAAAAAGTGGTTCTGACCTTAAGAATCGAGCACATCTTCTCGTTTTCATTTTTTAACAGTTTCCTCACATCTAGGTTAATGTTTCAGTCTTATTGCTTATGTTGCTCTATTGTAAGTCGCTTGGGATAAAAGCAATCTCTGTTGGTACTGTTTTTGGTTTTCTCCTGCTTGACTGACTCTGTACTATTGTTCATTATGCACATTAGCAGTTATCTTTCTGTGCAACATGCAGCCTTTGGAGGTTTTCGGTCCTGTCAATCTAAATGATTTTGACATTTTGGCATTCAGCAAGAATAACAAAACTTCTAAATAGCTTGATAACCTTTCAACAATGGCTATATTTCCCTGCCAACAATGAGACAACTGAATCCTTGTGATGTGCATTATGGGAGTACATAAAGGCACATTACAGTATCACTAACAAATAAACTTGAGTTCAAAAGTACTTGCTAAAACCCTGATTGCGAACAGAAATCCCAGTGTACTTCAAGTATTTAGGATGGAGGATTTAAGCAACATCTCCATGGTTTTCTCTTCCCCACCCATTATTCCGGGTTGCAGGGAGGGCTGTGGAAACGGCGGCCTATTTTCCGCTGACAGACGTGACATGTTTGGCTAACTCGACAGCCGTCCTGGGGGGTGAGGGTTAGTCTACCATTGCCCTGGCAACCAAACAAACGAAGACGTGTGCTTTCTCTAGCTGCCGGCTGTCAGCTCGACGTGCGAAGGGGACAAGGTTTTTGTCGACCTTTATTGTATCTCGCCCTCTTATGCTTTCCATCCTCTCTTACGTTCAGCCTTTGGTCTGTGAGAAAAGTGGCAGGCCTGCGTGGAGGGAAAGTTTCTATTTTTATTCCAGTTGATACTTGTAGTTGTTAATAAAACGTCTGTAAAAATGTAAATAGAGCTAGAAGCGTACGGTAGAACTAATGGATATGGGATTTTTCCACCCATGCCCAAACTCCCATGGAAATCCGCACTGTGATCTCCTCAGATAGAGCCGTCGACTCCAGAGGAGGTGACCTAAATCCTCAAAGCCTGAAGGATGCTGGGAGCTTTACTGATGGGCTACATTGATTAAGAGATTGGAAGAAATCGTACACCACTGGTTCAAGAAAAACCCCTGGGGTTACTTTCAAGTGCATGCTAATGTGTTAGTTCAACACAAAATTTTAATTTTGCCATTATTTACACACCCTCGGCCAGACTTTAATGATTTTCTTTCTTTTGTTGAACCCAGTGTTTTGAACCGGAGATGAAAGACAATATTTGGACAAATGTTTAACCACTGTTGTCCATACAACAAATAGGTACATTTATTGTTGAGCTTAAACAAGGCCAAAAAGCACCAAAAATGAGGTCCACCCAAACAATGGGTCTCATTCACTAACTGTGCGTACGCATGAATTTGTACATTAAATCTGCGTACGAACGTTCTCACGAACAAATCATGATTCATCAATAACTTTCGTTATTTATTTGATTAATTTGAATCATTTTTTTTTCGTAAAATTTTTAGGAACGACTGAAACCACTCGTACACAAAAATCAGATCTTAAATATATGACATATATACATTCAGTAAGAGTAAGAAAAGGTGTGTTATAGCTCGGGCAGTGAGGTTCCTCTGCATAAAAACGCAGATAAACGTATGTGTATCCAACCCGGGCCACATCCATGTGTGACATCAGAGGCCACGCCCATGACCAAATACATCAAACCAGTTCAGCGGTTCTTCTCAGTTCTCGCGCATGCGTCGTGACGCTCTCGTGAACTCACATCAGAGGCCCACACGGAAGAAAATGAATAGTTGAATAAAGTCCCACAAAAAGTATCCTCGTCGCTTGATAAACTTAAGGTTGAGCCACTGTAGTCACTTGGACTATTTTAACGATGTCTTTACTAACTTTTCTGGGTCGGCAAGTTTCAATTACAGAGAAGCCTATGGAGGAGTGAGCCAGCTCTCAGATTTCATCAAATATATCTTAATTTGTGTTCCGAAGATGAACGAAAGTCTTACGGGGTTGGAACAACATGAGGGTGAGTAATTATTAGTCATTTTGGGTGAACTAACCCTTTAAGTTTGGTTTGTGTCTCATAGCAATCTAGCATACAGCTTCAGAAGACTTCAGAACAACTTCTATTGTGGTTTTTTTCCTTAGCATCCTCTTATATTGTATGGAAAAACAGCAGCTCAGACATTCACCCAAATATCCCCTTTTTTGTTCCACAGAAGAAGAAATAAATCATACAAATCTGGAACAACATGATGGGAAGAAATATTCTGTACTATGCATTTTTGTTTCCTTTTCAATCCAAATGTTTTCAACACGGTGAGCCATAATCCATAAGCACGCTTAAATGAGATGTCAAAAACAGGCACAGTTTCTATGTGGTGACTCACACAGAAAAATGACCGAAATGAAACCACACGAGGCGTCTAATGACAGTCTGACAACACTAAAAGCCAAATCTCTAAGACTCAAACTACTGGACAGTGGCCATGTGCTTCGAAATCAGTCTGCTTCAGAGTCGTCTTCCTCTGGATTCTGGTTCCTAAACATTATTGTCTCGGGTTTATATTTCTTTTAAACTGAGCTGGTATGAAGTTTAAATGAAATCAAGGTGTGACAGTGTGTGTGTGTGTGAGAATGAGAAAGCCATTGAATGCAATCAGACCAGGAAGAGCTCTTACAGGTCATAGTGTTGGTTCCATTTGGGGTCCAGGG
This sequence comes from Rutilus rutilus, assembly GCF_951802725.1. Lineage (NCBI taxonomy): Eukaryota > Metazoa > Chordata > Actinopteri > Cypriniformes > Leuciscidae > Rutilus > Rutilus rutilus. The sequence continues at coordinate 52,137,122 of NC_140209.1, forward strand.
TGTTCCTCACTGTGTCTGTCGAGTGGCACTGTCCTGAACCGTCCACCACCACCTTGGCAAAGGGGTCTGGCAGCCCTGCAAAACACAAAAACAACATCTTCTGAGCTGGAATCGAAGACGGCATTGAATACAAGTTCATTATGTAGTTTGAAATGTATTTGTGAAACCTGTAAATGTTGCCGCAGAATCCAAAACACTAAAGCTCCAAATACTACAGACGCACTAACACTAGAAATGGAGACTGTCAAGTAATGTGTTAGATTGTGTTATTCCCACACAATATTATATACCATCTACAGTGCATTCAGAAAGGTTACTTCATTTTTTCACATTTATCATGTTATAGCTAAAATACTATTAATTTTTAAATCATATTTCAGTTTTCATTTTTTATATTTCCTACATTTTATGGTTTTTAAGGATAGTTAGATTTAGTATTTAAATGAAATTGTAAAACATTGGCCATATTGGTAATTTCAAAATAAGCAGTTATCTATATTTCATAATTCACATAATATTGTGACACTTACACATCACAAGATTTTTTTTTAGCTTTTAGCTGATTTTTATAGGCCATACAGGGAAATAATGAACTATTAGTAGATTATTAGCCAGAATGAAGTAGATTATTATAAAAATTTGTTTTCGTAGATTATTATCTCTCTCTCTCTCTCTCTCTCTCAGCAATCAGGGTAAGAAGGAAGGGGAAGATATGCATGAAGGTTTACAAAGAAAAGAGACTCTAGTCTTCATTTAACTGCATACGGTCTCTGCTAAAACTCTGCCGACATCAAATTTCTGCTCCTACATTTTTTACTGTCTCCTCTTTTTCCTCAGACTCGCCTGGTACCTGTCTCTCTTCCCACCCCCCAACAACGTATCTCTCTCTCTCTTTGATATCTGATGAGAGTTTCAGATGTGGGCTTGGTTGTTTGTGTTTGTCGGGGTAGAGAGAATCGAGGCAGGGAAACTGTGGCGTGCATACATGTGTCAACCAGCGGTTGCTTTGTCTCCCCGAACCGACCCACATTTCTGCTGTCTCGTGGGGGAAGAGCACTTATCTCTCTCTGCCCACTTTTAACAGATGAGCCCCTGCTAAAACACAGTGCTTGAGACACGGTGACAGGCATAGAGCGCTCTCGCAGTTCACTCGTTCACACACACGCTCGTTCTCAGTATTTATGAAGGCTGGATACTTACGGAAGAAGTCTTTCTTCACCAGGTTCTTTGCGCACAAAACTGCAGAGAAAAGAGGGGGAAAAAACATCATTATTAAAACTTTTTGAAATGGATATTTGTGAAATGCCACAACAGCTAATTATGTCTTCCAGTAAAAATAAAAAAATGGATCATTTATTTTAATTACTTACGTGTAAGATACAAAGAATTGTTTTCACAATATTTTATTTACTTAAAATGTGACAATTTGCCAGTGGGATAGGCACAATAAACCTAATTCAAGATATAATCTCTGAAAACAAGCATTACCTTAATATCGTATGTGATTTTTGCTTATCAAATAAATGTATCCTTCCTAGAAAATGACGAATAAAATAATTTTTTTGTGCAAAACTGAGGGGGATTTAGGTCTCGTAGCGGCTGACAGGACAGTGATACATAGATATGTTTTTAATTTCCGAGTTCTGTATTTTTAGGATCTCAGCATTTTTAAACCGCCGAGAAAATGTTTAAATCCATAGCGCGGCTCTTACGGAGCTCAGCACTCCCAGATCAAGCTCACAATGTATTAGAGATGAGAAAAAAAAAAAAAGCCCTCTGATCCACATCCCACTGCTGGCCTACATTCAGCTTAACTCTTAAAAATTAAATAAAAAAGTTTGACTGACTTCAAACTGGCCTGGGCTACGTTTCCAAAAAGCATTGCAAGCCAAGTTGTAAGTCGTAGAGAACACTGTGGTGGCAATGGTCTTTACGATCAACTTGGGCTCTTGATGCTTTTGGAAAATGAGCCCTGAGATGTTAGCTAACACAAAAAAAAAAAAAGATGGCTTCCTATATGATACCACATGCAACTGCAGGGAGAACTCTTTATTCTTCCTTTGACAACTGTGGGAATGTCAAGAGGTTAAAAAAACACTTACAAATAATAACAAAGCTGAAGAGCATTGACGATCAAAATGGGTCTAAGGGTGAGAAATGTACCGTTTGCGACAGACAAACTTTTCAAAATGCTGATTATTGGGTTGTAAAAGGCTCAGACACAATCCAAGGAGCATTTGGAGACAATTACCATGGACTGAAGGAGCAAGAAATTAAAATGATTTGCTATTTTGGCTAAATAATTTGAAAATAAAATATTACGAACAGAAATCAATCACTTTAAATGCTAAAAGTGAATTTAGGCACTTCAACGTTATAGTGTGCAGTATAACATTTTTAGAGATGTGCTAAATGACATTCGCAGTGTTATTTAATTATTAATGTTTTTAAAGATTAACCGAGTGAGCGTTAGATGGCAGGAAAATGTAATCTAAATGTAAAAATTGGACAAAATGAGCACCGGCAAATAAATATCTGTACATATGCAATATAAAATAAAAAAATCTCAGACAATAAATACAGTCTACCACTTGTAAGAAATGAAAGAGAGACTGAGTGCGTGTTATTCAGAGAAAGAAAAAAGTCAATGAGGGCAGACAGATATTTGATGGAGAGACGAAAAGCTAAAAAGGGAGGACAGACTGCAGGAGAAACCGTGAAGACAGGAATGAAGGGCGACTAGAGGGCAGGAGGAACACATTTGAGGTATTCAAAGTAAAACTAAAGCAGTTCACCCCACCAGATGTAAGAAAGCTGAGACGGTAAGAATAACTGGAATGTGTGGAGGAGGTTAAAGGGCAGAGAAAATGTTCATGTGCAGGTGAGTCGCAGACTTTACTTAGCAAATCCAAACAGACTTGGAAACACCCATACTGAGACTGCTATTGATTCTGTCTGCGGCACGACTGTGGCTATTCCTCGACTCACACACGCGCCACGACAATTATACATGCATGCAGACACAAAAATACGTGTAAAAAATGCATATATGAGAAAAAAATACATGAAAGGGTTGGAAAAAAAGACACATACGTGGATCTGGATATATAAAATAATGCAAGCACGTGTATTTTTTTCCAACCTCGGCATGCAGGGTTTTTTTCTCCAAAACATTTCACAATATTATTGTTTTTAATTTATTCTTGTGACGGCTAAGCTTAGTTTTCAGCAGTCGGTTTGTGTTTGGGTCATTTTGACCATGGAGAGGATTTTCTTTTTCCCGAAAAATGCTAGTGTTTTGCATAGCCTCAGATAAAGGAAGCCTACAATCAATCAGTTCTAAAAAGAAACACAAAACCTGTCATAACTGAAAGAAAACCAGTTGACAAAAAGATTGAATCCAATATTTGGATATTAATATAGCATAATGAGCGATTTACAAGCGATTTTTTAAAAGGAGGGTGATTTTTGAACGAGAACACAAAAGGTGTTAAGGGTTTTCAACACAGCATAAAAGTTTAGTTATGAAAATGTTATTTCTAAATGTGCTCGGAACGTTCAAAATGTCAAAGTGTTTTAAAAACGTTTTTCTGGAACATTCCCTTTGATCATTTTGCAAACATTATGGGAATGTTACTTTTTGTTCTCTGAACATTCTGAAACCATTCTAGAACTTCTAGAACTTTCCTGTAGCTCAAACAGTAGAGCATTGGTGCTTGCAACGCCAAGTTCATGGGTTCAATTCCCAGGGAAAGCAAGAACTTATAAGAATGTAAATGTATACCTTGAAATGCAAGTCGCTTTGGATAAAAGTGTTTGCCAAATGCATAAATGTAAAATAGACTCGCTCCCTCGGTCAAAATCGAGGGTCTGTCCATATAAAATTAGCATTTTAAAAACGTCAAATGAACATTAAACTAAAATGTTTCAGGAAAAAAGTTCCATTAACCATGTATAAATACAATTTTTGTGCTTACGTTTTGAGAACGTTATTAAAGACCAGATAACTTTGAATGAACATTCTACTGATGTTACCAGAAGAACGCAACTTTGAGAGAACCTTGTCAGAATGTTAAAGTTCTGAGAACGTTACCCTGTTAGCTGGGGAAATAAACAGAGAAAAATAAAAATGATCATGCCACTGTGTCGGGAAGAGTGAAGAGACTCGTGTGAAGGGTTCGAACAGTTGCAGCAGGTGATGATAGCGATGGTCTGAATCCAAGAAAAGTGAGGGAGATGGCGAGAGAAAGAGGAGAGGGAGGGATCGGATAAAAAGGAAACATGCTTGCTTCGCAGTCGATGAAGAATTTCTCTATGCAAACATCCCTGGGAATGTTTACCGGTTCAATGAAACCCACCTCATCATTCCACCATCTGGAATGTATCTCTCTCTTTCTCTCTCTCTCTCTCTCTCTGTATGGAAGTCTCACTCACACACAAGCACGCACGCACACACACACACACACACTGGGCCTTCGAAACCTCGTCTGCACTCAACTCCATTAATTATTGACATGAAGCAACAGTGTCTGTATTAGAGACAAATTAGAAGAACTAGTGACAGAGCATTTAGGAATGAGTACAAATATTGAAAGAGCACAATTTTAAAAAGCAAATACCGTGAGTGAAAACAACTTAATTATGAGCACAGTAGAGATTAGTATTTGTAGCAACTGCCCTTTTAATAGACTCGGAGCAGACCACATACTTAATTGTAAAAGCTGAGACTGAGGAACGAAGGACATTTTAGCGCATCAAGTTCGGTTGAGCTTCTGTTTATGTTTGCTGATTAATGTTTATGTGAAAAAAAGCCTAAATTCAATTTGTTCATCATAAAGCGATCAAGTCTCTTCAGAAAATTTGGACTTAACCGCTCAATTCATATGGATTAGGTTTACGATCTTTTTGTGAGCTTTTTGAAGCGTCAAAGTGGTAGTTGTGTATATGGAGGGATAGAAAAATCTCAGATTTCATCAAAAAGATTTCAGAAGATGAACAGAAAAGTCTTACGGGTTTGGATTTGGAATGACATGACGGAAAGTAAATGATGACAGAATTTTCTTTTTTTTGGGGTGAACTATCCCTTTAAAAGAAACTCAATTTGTTAACAATGTTTCATGCATTAATGAAACAAAAAATTGTGGAATAACCTGGACCAAAGATTACCGTATTAGTATAAATATAGTGTATTTAAGTAAATGTGTCAACTTTAAATATGGCGTACCCCCTGACTAAAGTCATTTATTAATTGAAGAAGTTCCTAGATCAGGAACAATGCCAAATTCCCTGAGTGATTAGTGAAATGCACTCAAGCAGTTAACAAAACACACCATCAATCTCACGCACAGTACAAGTTCATAAAGCACCATTCCTGCACTGACAAATCAATATTTCTGTGAGACGTATAGTGAACTGGCAGCATGTAATGCAGCCAATCTTCATTCCTACAAATCAAATGCTGTGAATCACTTGCAAAGTGAAATTCTGACACATGTTTCCTTCGAGCAACAGCATCTGCCCCAACACAGATGTTAATTTATGAATGGAGTGTTTCACAGCCACCAAAACACGCTTATCAATTCATCAGATGTGAAATGAAGCGAATCAATGCGCAAACTCATTTAAATAGACAAGACACTGCTGTACTGGCAGCGAACAACAGATAAAAACCTGGCTTAGATTCTGTCAATGTTTATCTCTGTCCTGTCTCAAAGCAAACAAAAAAAAGGTTTGACTGGTTTCTGTGACGCTCACAAAATGTGCAACACTAGTTTAGTACGTCAGATAACATCAGCTACTCGAAACCAAGAACACCGAACGCTTAAAGGATCAGTTCACACCAGAAATAAAATTTCCTGATAATTTACTCACCCCCATGTCATCCAAGATGTTCATGTCTTTCTTTCTTCAGTCGAAAAGAAATTAAGGTTTTTGAGGAAAACATTCCAGGATTTTTCTACATATAGTGGACTTCAATGGGGTACAACAGTCTGAAGGTCCAAACTGCAGTTTTCAATGCAGCTTCAAAGGGCTCTACACGATCCCAGCCGGGGAATTAATCGATTAATCAACAATTAATATACACATGGAAATGTACCACAATACACAGTGACCACAGTGATAAAAAACAAGTTACAGTCGCTGGTTTCTCACAGTGATTAGGGCACTCAATGTAACTGGCTCACTGAATTAGACCAAAAAGCCATTTTCAGGTCCAACTGTGTGTGTGGCTTTGTGTGTGTGAGTTCAGCTCCAGAAGGCAAGATAGTAGCTAATTTAGGCTGCAAAAGCCAAGACAGCGGCAGTCTGAGGGATGACAGAGAACAGTCTGATACCGGTAAAGGGAAGTGACACGGTCAGTACCAGCAGCCGTCGAGCTCTGCCCTTGTCAAGAGGCCTGGAAGAGGCGGACAAAGCGGCTGCAATGTGCATCTGTGTCCGTCACAAACACCTTCTTTGCGTCAAGAATGGCTGAAAGATAAAGATAGGACTGAGATGTGATCCGTAGAGCTCAATGGAGAGACACAGAAAATGAGGGAAAAAACCCCAAGAAAGCACTGATAAAATGAAGGCAGGGAAACAAACTTGCAGATAGACAGCGAGAAGCAGCGTGAAAATAGCTGAAGTGTTCAAGGACTGCTCTTCCGCAAAGTCTCGAAGGACTTCTGGAAAAGTAACGACTTTCTAAAAGCCTTCGTTCCCACAGACGACGAGCTTCCAGCTCTACAGGATGCATACATTATCATTCCCATGACACGTGGCCCTTTTCTTCCATTCTGCTTTTCTTTTTCTGTGTCACGTACTCACGTTCATACATTCTTGTTCTCTGAATCACATGTGGACTCTGTTAGTGGCGAAAGGACTGCTTTTTTGATGTTTTATCATCTTTGAAGTAGTCTTAAAATGAGACAAAAACAAACATGAGAGTGAAACCCAATTTATCAAAGCCCAGACGTGACAGCGAAACCAAAATGGAGGTCTAAACGATAACCATCATGCTGCGAAATCTCTTGAAAGAGAAACTGTTACCATCTAGACACGTCCATGTCCAAGTAACTTCTCATCTAAACCATTTAAACACAACTGAAAAACAGGACGTACTCAACTCGTTTAGACTTTAACCCAGATATCGTCGTGAGCTCTCCCTCTTGCAGAACGGGAGCTCAAAATAGCATTGAAGCTGAGATGTTATCACTCTTCGTGTCTGGTGCAGCGGACGTCTCATGATTGACTAGACAATTTTCTGAGAAGTGGATCACGACTTACTTTGGAAAAAGACAATATAGTTGATCACACGCACAGGGCGGCACATCAATATTTTAACGGTCTTGCTGGGAGTCCTGTGTCATACACGTACAATAACAAGAGGAGGGAAAAGTGGAGAGGTGAAGTGGATATGATTGGACCCGTCAGTTGAGCAAAAAGACAAATATTAGCTGTCAAAAACACTTTTGTACACTGTCAAAACACACCAATCACGCCAACTACGGCACAATGGTCATTGTTCTCAGCTAATTCCAATTCTCTTCACAAATGTCTGGGAATTCGCCATACTATACAACACACCAAATCCCTTCTTTCCTTTGAGAAGGGCTCCCCAAAGGTTTACAAAGCATTGACTACTAACAAGCTCAACTGGTTTAGTGCAAGCAATGCAAGTTTGTCCTAATGTCTATTTGATGAAAAACCGCACAAAGATGGACTGTCTCCAACTGTATCTACCTAAATCACCAAACCTAAGTCTAATTTCCATCCACACAACTCACAAACAATATTTAAAACATTGATGGTTACAATTACAAAGTTGTCAAACCATCAATGAACTGCAAAAGAGCCTTTCCCCAGAAGGGTTTGATAAATGGGAAAGTCCATAAGGAATTGTGAGAAGATTTGGGGGTTGACAAAAAAGATGTTAGTGGTTAAATTATGTGAAAGCTGCGTAATGGAAAGCAACAGTGTAGAGGAAGTGGGGGTGTGAGAGAGAAGGCACATTAAAACCAAAGGTTGTTCAGATAATTAATACTTTGGGATACAATCTGAGATGGAACATCTATCTTTAAGTTTTCTCAATACGTTAGAGCAGGGGTTTTTCCAAACCTTAGGCCACAGACCTCCAAATATAATGATCCCCTTTCTAACATATAAAGGCAGCTATATATTTTCATATATAAGTTTTTTTTTTTAAATATTACATGAAATAAAGTCTACCCACCAAAGTAGAACCATATAAACTATGGTTATCAATAGAGTAAAATAATTGTGATGAATAAATCAGTAATAATGTCAACTTTTTCTGATTATATAAAAAAAAAAATTATATTCATTATAGTGTAAAAATGTGTGATATAAATACATGAACTAGAAAGCCTCAAAAGCTAACAAACACGGACTAAAATCCACAAAGCTCCTATTTTGCTTTCATGGGGTCTTTTGTGCTGGAACAAAATGGTTGACTACCTAAAAGCTTGCCTTACTAAAATATCTGCCCGTGAGTTTATCCACGACTTTCTGAATGTATAATCCAGTCACTCCAAACAGGCTGAGGCATCTCACTGGAATGCAGGCCTCCTTCCTCCCCGTCTCTCTCTCTCTTACCCAGCTTCCCCTCACACTATCTGCGGACCGGCCCAGCCTTGCCCTGCCCGTCTGAGCCATGTTTTGTCTCCAGTTCTAGGGCCACATGCTCTTATTCACAGCATTGTTCGTCTGTAAACAAAAGGCTTCCTTTCTCTGCGCCACTCCTTCCTACTTAGCTTCTTAAAACAGTACGGGAAAGACGACGGAGGAAAGGAGAGAAGGGTGGAGAGGTCGACTCGTTGTTAGTGGAGAGCTAGGTGTAATCTCGAATTCGCTTCCTGCTACCGCACTCTCCGGTTTCCCCCCTTTCGTGATTTTCGTGAGTAGGGAAGGATTTAGTTTTGCTTTCTCACTCACTGGATTGGTATCTCATTCATTAGGCCGCGACTTGGCATCCTGTTTGGCTGAGCTCACATCTAAGTCAAGACGTGCACTTATCAAGGGTGAACTTAAATGACCATTTGAGAACATTGCTACAGGAGGCGCAAAGACATTATTGGATCGGATCGTAGTTCTGGAATCAATTTTCCACCACCTTCTTTACAGTGTCTAGGTCAGTCTCTTAGTCAGAGGTCTGAGAGAACTCTTAGTCACAAATTGTAGGCCACATAAGACTGAAAGAAAACACAAGAGACTTAAGAACCATCAGTGGCTATCCCAGAATTCTTCTGTGGTTGCATCTCAGACTGTGCATCATTTATTTTGGGTCACGAATCAAGGGATTGGCCTACGCTGATACTGAAAGCTTGCATGACGGAGACTATTTACGCCCTTTGTGAATAATTTACCTGGTGGAAAAGTGTCTGAATCATGTACATTTACCATTTAAAACTATATTTATTGTTAGAGACACAAAATAGCAGATGCACAACGTACAAAAAATCGAATTGACAAACCACAGTTTCAACTTCTCTGCTTTTATTATTTGTAAACGTAGTACGTTTGCAGTTGAATTGAATACATTGCAACTTAGTGCAAAATAATGGCATGAAAACATGTTTTTCTATTGTGTTGTCTTTATGCATAAAAAAAAATTGCTACCAGTGTAGTCCAAATCATAAATGAATGACTCTTTATGAATTTTTTTTTTTTTTTACTAAATCATCACCTAAAACAATGCCCAACCAGCACAGTACGATTCATGAACAAACAACTCATATGAACCGGTTCCTTTTAATGAATCAAAAAGGCTGACAAATCAAGACAAATCTTTATCTGAATCAACTCATTTACTAAATTGCAAGTTATTATTACTTTCAAACTTAAAATCTATGAAGTCTGGACAAAAATGTTCTGTAGGAATCACAGCGACAAAGCCAAAACAAACTACATTAGATTTAATCAACAATTTTACAAACATAAACCATTTGCATGATCTGTGAGACAAGAAGGTCGGCATTCCTCCATCTTGATGAAGAAATCATCATTGACAAGCATGTGGTTGTTTTCCGCAAAAAAAATTGACCGGACACATTTTCTTGAAGGGCTTTAATGTTGGTAACATTTATACTTTATTTGAAGCAAAACCTCCAGGAACAAGATTTCACTGAACTAAAACATTTTGGAAGGAGTACAAGCAATTTTGAGAAAACTAATATTTGCCTGATTGTTCACACTCAGGTTGAATTAAAGTTTAAGTGTAGTTACCTTATGATTAACTTGATGACCTAAATTAATGAAGGTATGTGGGATCTAATCACACCAGGAAGGATTTCACCAAATTGAAAGCTAAATCCACCCAACCCACGGCAATGCCCTTTGGCTACAACTACGGTCGGTATTAATAAAAAAACAAACAGCTTTGGATAATTCTCTCTGGTGCAAAAGGTTACACGCTTTGTTCTCATATTCATGTCATGAAAATCAGAAATGAGACAACATCAACATCAACATCCTGAAGTATATGGCTCAAAAATGTGGCAGGGAAACCCAAAGATCCGGGTCATATAACCCAGACCTTTAACACTTCAACGAAAAGGAAAAAGACGTTGTGCACCGGTGGAGGAAGGTCTAGGGTAGTGGGCTCAGACTAAACAACGCAGACCTCAGGAAGCCTGGACGACTGCCTAGGTGCACTTGGAGCTGCGTCAGGTAAACATTAAGATCTGTTCCCAAATGAGACCACTGCTGTGTGTGGCTCTGCGGACGGACCCTGAATTTACCTGAGAGAAGAAAGTTCACGTCTGATCTGAGAAGTTTGAGAGAGCAGAAAAATGTGATGAATATGAGGTTTGCATCACTTTTACACAAGCTATATTATGCGAATTTTGAATAATCGGAAGAAAAAAATATATATACAAGTAGGATTTTCCAGCAGGGAAGGTTTAATAAAATCTAGCCTACTGTTTGTCAGAAGAAGACGTGTATTTTAGTCTATTGCCATTTATCAACTTAATTCCCACTAGAGACAAAACCCTGGCATGCTTTTCCAACTGTAAACCATTAAGCGGCCTCTATCTGATCAACACAGAAGTACTTTCCCATCTGAATCCCCCATAAACAGCATGTAGTTTAGCTGAGTTAATTTTTCTAACAATCCATCAGTGCCGTCTACTATAAACAGCACTGCTCTTAAAGATCCTATGAATACAATGAAAGAGCAGAAGAGCAACATATTGACCACAAACGACTAATATTTGGCCATTTTAAACTATCAGCATTGGCTAATAACGGCACTAGGGTCTTAAGATGGTTAACTACTAATCCAACAACCGACTAAACTGAAAAATATTGATATTGCTTTCAAAGAACATATTTATATATTTTAGACCCCATTGGCAAATACATTATTTTCCTGTTTTAAGCACAAATCTGACTTAATTTACTGAGATTTATGCTTAAAACAGAAACTTGCATCATTTGCGTAGCTAGTTTATTGACATTTAGCTACTGTCTGATTGCACAGATGAAACTCACAAAACCTGTCTAGATGATGTTTATATGTCACCCCAAAATCAAAGGAAAATGTAATCACATTGTGCTTAAACGAAACAATTGGCAAACTGTTCTTACAACAAAAAGAACAATTTGTTAACAGAGTAAGAAAAGAAACTTATATCTTAATATATTCTCTGAAACCGAGTCTTAATATCAGTAAAATATTTACTTGAAATCCCCTAAAGTTGTGATATTAAATTATTTCCAAACAAATCAATAATGTGACCTCCAACACAGCTGTAGGTCTAAATATTAGATGAGAACCAGTTTGAAAGTTGATCGGACCGACACAACCAGACACATCAACAAACGTGTAGCCAGTAGGGGCAAGGAAAACGAGCAAGATGGAGATTTAAAAGAAAGACTGTAGAAAGAGAAATGGCTGAGAGACATTACAAAAGAGAAAAGCTCTTATGCTCTTAGGTTATGATCAGGAATGAGTGTTAATATTAGAAAAGTTTTCCAGAGCTGGAGAGACGCAGAGGAGGTTGCTTTGGTAACGTGAGTAACACTGGTTTTGAGAGTCATTGTTTGTCTGGAGCTGCTGTGTTGTTTGCAACTAACAACAAACTCTTGTTTGCATTTACTCTTGTGTATGTATGTTATTTTTTTGTGCTTCCTTGTCGTTCGTTCATCATCTTCGCTTTATTTTTCGTGAAGCATTATTTTGTTGCGCATCTGCTACGATAAACAGACACCCACTCTTGCATTGCGTGTGTAATGGAGCTAGCGAGAGTTGTGCAAGCTGAAGACTGCTAGAGAATGCAGTGTTTACTATTTAGTGTCCTTGTTAGCGCACCCACCTCGCATGTCAGCGATCGAGGTTCAAGGCCGACTCGGAAAAGGGCGGTTATGGTTGAAGGGTGAGCTTTGGAGGCGGAGCAATGAAGAGAGGGGTGTGTTTGTTTGGGTTGATTTCAAATATCAACAATGTTCAGCAACGACTTTGAGATATAGCATACTGCACCTTTAAGAGATCAGGCAGAGGTCACAAACTTCACTGTCAAACACAGACAATTAGATTAAGTGTGCTTACATTAGTTGGCATGATGTTTCATGATGTCATAGGTTAAAGCACAGGTGTCAAACTCGTACTAGACCGAGGGCGGGATTGGGCAAAATGTCACCTTAAAATAACGTGTTAAACCTGGGTGTGCTCATGATACCTGCTCGTCTGGACCAACTAAAGTCCAGATTTCACATCAGGCTTGCAGATATAGTCTGTGTTACCGGTGTTACATGATGTTTGGCCGAACACCTATTACATTACATGCCAGAAGAAAATGCTATCCCATGTGCATTTTATCAGGGTCCCTAAGCACAGATATACAAGTTAAACATCCAAATGTTTACCATTAAAAATCGTCCAGCCTGACCACAATACCATGTGAAGTTTCTTGAAAGCTGTTCTTGATCTACAGAATTAAACAGTGCTAATGAGGAATGTCTAGCCAAATGTTTTCATTTTCAGCCAGACATGCGGTGGAAGTCAAACGCAGACTTGTCTCAGCTGGCATCGGACCACAAGCCAGTTTCTGATCCTGGATCACATTTCCCCCAGTCCAATCTGGTCAATCAAGGTAAAAAAAAAAAAAAAACAAGAAACAAGAAAAACAGACAGCATTATTGCTCAGGGACATGAAAAAACACATCTAAACGCGTCTAACATCTTCACACCTGGTCTGAAGTATTGCACAGTGCAGCAGTTAGTGCAGTTGGGTCTCTTATTTAAACACCCTGCGTCTGCGTTTCTGTCGCAGCTGTCCTGCTTATCTGGCCGTTACAGTTCAGATGCAGTGGCTTGTAAGCACAACCCGCCGTCTCGGCCTTCGCCTTCCAGCAGAGCAGCTGAACCAACAGGAAATCCAGTCTCAGTCTATTAATTGGTGGAACAATTTCAATCATTTGAGGGCTCTCAGTCGGAGAAGAAAAACGCTTACAAATGGTGTGCAATTATTGCACTTTCTTTTCGCCTGCTTTCGATTTGTTTTGTTTTTTCCCCTCCTGCCCTTTAAACTCTCCGCTAGAATGCAATTCGGAAATTTGGCAGCCGAGTCGACAGCCGTATGCAGCTAAACATGGTGTTTTTACCAGCCGCTCCGTCTGGAGACCCACATGGCTGAAATGGCATTCCATTAACCATTACATCACAATTACACAAGGACAACTGTCTGATGCCAACAAATAAAACACTCCCAGCTATGGATGAGAAATTTGGTGCTGGACTAATGCTGCATTGCATGCTTACAGTCAACATAACCCATTTCACTTTAGCAATATGACATTTCTGAGAGAAACAAGATATTCAATGAGAAAAAACAAGTAGTGCTGGGCTTGACTGGGGAGGGGTTGAAAGATGAGAGTGCTTGGTGATGTCAGCCAACGAGGAAAGTTGTTTCAGAGGTGCAGCAGGTTATTACATTTTGATGACAAGGAATGTGTATTAAGAAGGAAAATAGAATTGACATTTTATTTTAAATTTATAATCTTTCTCTATACAGTCTGAGAATAACAATACAAGGATCCTATTCATGCCAAAGCACAAATAGAGTAAAAGAGCGTGTAGATGCCAAACCACGCAGTGAGTCGCACAGCAGGATGAGATGAGACAGTGAGATGAAGGGCATTTCCATGGCAAAAAAAAAAAAAAAAGGATAATACTAATATTATTATTATTATAATAATAAGACAAAATGATGGCAAAGTTAGTCACATCGAATGTATGAGAGACGTGATGGAAAACTTAAGGGAATTGCATATGGACTCTCCAGCTGTGTGGATATGTAAACTTGTCATCCTTTTTATAAGTCATTTCCTACTGCATCTTCTATATCTGTGAGAAGACAAGAGTCTTCAGACTTTTCACAATCAAAAGAAAAAAAAAGTAAATTTAGCCATTTAGCCTACGTTGTAAAATTATTTTAATGATGATTAAACATGTTCCCCTCAAATTCTATTTACTATAATACATCCAGAGTTTAATTCCGAATATTCTCAATGGTGTATGACCATTTCGATAATATTGGGTGAAAGTCACAAAACAAGTCAATATTTCATCCCAAAATCAAATGAAAAAGGAATTTTATTGGGCATGAAGGCAATATTTTTTAGAGCTATTACGATTATTAGCATTTTTCACCTATTCATTTTCATTACTCTAGTGTAAAATAATGATGGATTGGTCCTGAAGTATTAGTCATTTTGACCTATTTTTGGCCTATTAAATTTATAAAGAGTAGCTTTCAAGTTTCAAATATAATGGTAAATGGCTATAATTACCCATTTTGTCCTCAGAAAATGCTAAAAATTCAGTAGTGGTATTGATATTATTGTCCTTGATAGTACTTGGTATCAGATCGAAAGCATAGTAAAAAGGGAATAAAAGCCTAAGTTCAATCTGTTCATCATATAAAGCGATCGAGAGTCTCTTCAGAAACAGATTGATCTCTTTGTGAAGTTTCAAAGTGTCAGTTGCGTAACTGTCAATGGAGGGACAGAAAGCTCTCAGATTTGCTTCTCAAAGTATGACTGACTTTCTGTGCAACACTAAAAGAGATTTGTATAGGAAAATGTCTAATCTGCTCTTTTCCATTTAAAGTGAGTTATGACTACGGATGTAAAGCAAGACTTTCTGCAAATGATGACTTAAATTTCTTTCAAAGCTATTGTATGGCTTCAGAAGTCACTTTCATTGTGCATTATGGGGATTTTAGATATTTTTTGTGTTTATGCTTGCGTTTGAGTTCTTGAATGAATTCTCAATTAATTATTTTCACAGGGCTGCCCCAGACTAAAGATTTTCTAGTCCATGGTGAATAAATGATAAATGATATTCATTTAATTATATTTATACTTGGGTTTGGGGAGTGGCATCAGAAAATGATTTAAGTTTCAGGGCTAAGAAAGATTATATGTAACATTGTTCTAGACTAAACTAACGTTTAGTCAACTATTAGGGGGGCAGCCATACCTTTTAATAAAGCACAATGACTAAATTGTACACAGTCATGAAGGAAGTAAGATCACTAGGAAGTGGTCATCCTTAAAAGTGGGCTTATGGATCACAATTTAAACAAATCATCACAATAGTCTGGCAATAATAATCCATTAAAGCCATGAAACCTTTTCACATTTCTGGGTTTCTCAGAAGCAGAAGTCGTCATTATTGGGTAAACTTCTATCTATAGTGATGAACGGAAACTAGTACAAACATAATTTTAGCATTTCTATTTGCTCCAATAGCAAAAGAAAGAAAATTTAGCTTTTTTTTTTAGATATTGACTGCGCTGGTCAGACGAGAGATACATGTCGAATTTGCCATGACTCCCTCAGCCGTATTAGAAACACTTGTGCAACAGTGTTAACTGGTTTTCTGTTATAAATATATAAGCCTATTATTAATGAAAACAAAACACTTTGCTAGATTTACGACGTTAATAACTGTGCAAACGTTCTGTGTCAATCTGTGAAAAGGGTCCATTAGCCAAGAGAAGGTATGCTTTTCAGTGCTTTTACCTCAGAGGTGTTGGTAACCCATGGTAAAATCACTGTAATGCACAGCCTTTGATGCGATTGCCACTGAAATGGGAATAAGATCTGAAAGCATGTACAGCAGCCACTGTGAATAGTCATCTTCATAATAAATTACATCAGAGAGACATTAAAACGCTTTAAACCAAAGCGTCTTGATTCCTGAAAAATGTGTTGCACTGTGGTACAACTAGGTTAATCTCCTAAATAGTGCAGCACTGGGAACCGGTAGGAAGCTGCGAGATGACAGCAGGTCAGTCATTGTAAAAAAAAAATTATCCTCATTTCATCCCACAGTACAGTGAAAATAGCTCATTTAAGGGTGCAACAGCAACCAGGGAGGAAAATGAGCTCTTTCTATATGCGAGAGCCAGACATCTCCAGAGCCCCACAGACGAATCTTCCAGTCTCACAGACTGCTGCTTCCTCCCACAACCACACTGCTGGGTCATGATGAATACTACAACATCCTGCTGCATACTTGGAGGTTGATTTCACTGCACAGTATACTTCATTGTGGAAAGCATTCCCTGAGGTCATGAACAGAAACTTTTATAGAGACAGACTGATAGTAAGGTTGACCAATATTTTTCACCGATATTCACATTTTTGGTTCTTCAACATGGGGTTTCGTCGCCATTTGGTGGGTCTTCAAAGAACACCACTCAACAACAAAACCAAGAGTTCAACAGGAAACAGCAGTGCTCGCAGGAAACCCAACTTACTTTTTGTTTGCATAAATTACACATCTTTTTATGTAACAGCCATTCATTCTGACGCGAGAAATGAGTACGATTTTAAACTTAACAGTGACATAGGCCAAATAAACATATAGGCACCCATTACAAAAATATTAATAATGCATTTTATGTCTTTATTGTTGTAGTCAAATGATTAAGCTATTTATTAATGTCAAAAAATATAAATAAAACAATTTAAAATGATCTCATTGGACATGTAAAAAAAAACTAAAAAAACAATCGCAATGGTTGTTAAAATATTTAAAATATCTCTAATATTTTAATTTTGCTAAGTGAAACCTGTAGTTCAGGGGGACATTGATGATATTGTAATCAATTATAGCTTTTACAAATTATCGATCAACTGACAAGTTTCTTCAAGATTTGAGTTTCAAATAGACAATATGTAGAACCAATCATTTATTGTTTTTATTTTAACACAATGCTAAATTAGAGTACAACAATAAAAGCATAAGAATTATGGATAGTCTACAATATCTCAGGTTATAAAGTGGATAAAGCTTGAGGCAGAGATTTAGAACAAAATGTTGCCATTTATCAGTAGATCTATATTAACGATGCAGTAAGTGATTTCTGAGAAACACTGTTGGTATTTGAAATCAACCCAAACACCCCCCCCCCCCCCCCTCCTCCTCCTCCTCCTCCTCATTGCTCCGCCCACAAAATGCACAAACATGCAATGCAAGAGTGGATGTCTCTTCATCATAGCTGAAGCGAAGCCAAACAATGCATCATGAAAAAAAATATATATTTGCATATGGTGAACAAACAAGAGCATTCAAGCTTGTTAGTCGCCAGCAGCTCCAGACAAATAATGACACACAAAAACTGTCCTGTTACTAGAGCTAACATTACAACAAAAGCATATCTTGGTCCTGTGAAACCAATGTTACTCACATGTGGTGGAGCAGAAACTACATATTAACCTCTGCGTCTGTTTTCTAAAATCGATACAGTGTAGTATCATGATATTTTGTGTGAGGATATTGTGTCAATACACGGATGCCAAGTATTGATCTTTTCAGGGCCTGAATTTCAGCTCGGGATTGCGAATACTGTGCTTATCTTACTGTAAAAACCACACTTTTAGTGCGTGAAATAATAATAATAAATTGAAATCTTTTGTTTAGACTAATTTCACAAACAGGTGAATCAGTGCTGACTGTGAACTGTGGAGGAAGCACGTTCTAGCATATTTCTGAACATGGACTGCTCGGGGTAGCCTTAATAAATGTGCTAATTCAACATGCCATCACATCACATCTGCACTTCAAGCCAGCTGTCAGCACTCAGCTAGGCTATTCTTTTTTTACTCAAACTGTTTTGTGTTATTGAGTAGACTATTTCACAACGGGTAAAAAAAAACCAGTACAAGCTGTTAATGGCAAATGTATGTAAATTTCCTAAAACCACGATAAAAATATGATTCAGCAGAGTGTCACATGTTCATTAAGGTGTGAATAAGGTTGTTCTTTGTAAAACTGCTTAAAACAATGTGTTGTAAAAACAAATACACTGAATTGAGTTTGCATGCATTGAAATGCGCAAACATTATTGTTTAAAAGTGGTAATTTCTATTAAAATGTCAACAATACCAGGGAGAAAAATACTGAACAAGGAAGGGATGAAGGAGATGGATATGAAGATGTGATATGAACAGACTTAGAACTTATTACATAAAAACAAACTTTGTCCATATATTTCCTTTGGGGACATTTTGCAATTGAAAAAAAAAAGGGGTAATAAATTGGAATATATTTTATTGCAATACGCAGCATCTCGCAAACCGTTTATTATTACAATAATATCGTATCGTGGATAAAGAACCGTGATAATATCGTATCGTGGCACCCCACTATTGACCGTTTTTGTGTAAAATCGATACTAGAGGTTCTGTCGCACGCTTCATTTTCGAAAAAGCGACATGTTTTTTTGTTTTTTAAATCCCTCCTAAATGTAACTAGTTAAAAGTAATTGGTCAAATAGTATCTCAATGCCACATGGTGCAAACATTTCAAATACAATGAGATTAAACGCTTGCAGACTAGGATTAATGTGATTATGATTTCTTAAAACCCACATCTTGGATTTGGCGCGACTGGCTACATAAAAATACACTTTAAATGTGCGCGTTTAGGAAATTGTAACACTGATTTTGTGAATAGGCAAGCCATTTCGTTCGTGGAACCCATCGCCAAGCATTTATTAAAAGCCCTAGATCCGTGCGCGTGTAACTACGTGTATTTGCTATAAATAAATTAAAAAAGCACATTAAGGATAGCCTACTCGCAACGCAACTTAGAGAACGTAAACAATGAACGCATAAGAATTGTAGCCGAATAGTTGCGTTCGCGCTCCATAGAAAGATCCATTATGACGCTGTCCAGCCCGCTAAAGAACGCAACGCTGCAAAAACGCCAGTTTCGGTCACATATTCGCCAAAAACAGAATTTATTAACTGACAATTAAACACACTATAGGGCATTTAAATGGAAGTCCACATGTGACGATAGAACACCACAATGACTTAAAGCAATAGCTGTTAGCCAGCTAGCCAGTTTCAGATGAAACTGTACGATGTCGCAAATTCCTTACCTGTTAAACGCAACTTGACGGGTCCATTTCTTCTAACTCCTTGATTAGACATGTCCTTGTCCCTTATCCAGGATGACTACTGAAAACGAGTCGAATGTGCTATTGAGTTGCTTTTTGGTTCCTCTCAACGCCAGTTTCACAGTGAACAGAAAATAATGGAGTCACGGTCCTGTGGCCCGGATGTGCACAGTCCTGCCATGTCTACATACATACACACACTCGGCTTTAACGTGCTGCTCGTATTTCTACCCTCTGCGAAAGTAAATCCACGACGTTCCCTAAAAAGATCCGCTTACAGAGACCTCCTGAAGTTCTCCGCATTTTCCACGAACGAACCGCACTCGGGTTCTTCTGCTGCCCTTCCAAGGAGACCTTGAGGGAAAAGTTGTATCGCTAGTATTCGCTACAGGCGACTGAATTGAGGAAATGTGGTTTGTTAGGTGTCTGGCTTCTGCTGAGCCACTAAAACCGCCCAAAAGGTGACATCAGACCCACTTGTTATTCATAGAGCTCTGTAATCCATACTTATAGATAACATATGGCCTTTGGAATCACTCGTTTTCCCACCATTATTTATTCATTTATATTTATTGTATGTCTTGGATAAAGATACACACACACACAAAACTCCACTTTTGTTCTTTTACTTTTTTTATTTACAACAAATAAAATTGAAACAGATTAGTATGTACAACTCAGAGCATGAGGTCGTCACAAAGAATAACATGAACAAGACAAGTGGTGTGCAGAAATGATCAGGACATTCATACACAAAACAAACACACAGATCAGACATTTAGAAGTTGAAAGTGCTTTGGTTGTCATTGATCTGGAATGCATAACCATCAGTTGTAGCTTCGGGAGCGACGCATTCGTCCTCTTCCTCCTGCAAGATGGAAATAAATATAATTTAGGAAAAGCAGGTTCTTAAGCATGAGAAAGCAGGTTAAGTATAAAGTGGTGTCTAGCTGTATAAGAACTGCTAGACACACCACTTTCAAAACATTTAAAGAGGGTTGAGATGCTTATTTTTGCCAATTAATACAAGTAAACTATTAATTGACAAATGGAGCAAACCTACACAAATAATGCATCACTTAAGATTTTGAAAGTTCACATTCAACCGACCTCTCCAGAGAAGTACTTTTCAATAAGGTTGAGGGAGGCCTTATAGACCATTTCATTTTCATGCGACTGCAAAGCTTCGATTTTGTCCAGGCCGCCACATTCCTCCATCATCAGGGCCAGCTTATCGACCTCACCAATCTTCTCACCAGCCTTAAAAAAAAAATTGTCACAATGAAACAGCAGTAGCAAAATATTATTTGTTCTGTATTGAGATGAACATTCAAGTGAAACATTGTCAAAAAAAAAAAAAATTCTATAGGAAGCAGATGAACATGAACTTGAAGGGGCAATATTAGCAGATTAAAATGAAGTCCTAAATACAAATCATGAGAAGTCATTTCAAGTATTACAAGGTCAAAAAAAAAAACATTTTCATTCCATGCCAGCTTTAAAGGAATCATACCAAAAAGATATTGGTGATCGCATCCAAGATGACAAGAATAGTTTTGCTGTCCTTAGTGGAGAGTAGGTTCAACAAGGGCTCTAGTATATTGGCCTGAACAAGGTAAACCACTTGCTCTACTGTGCCCCCGCTGGTGTAGTTGGTCACTGCCCATACAGCCTCCTTCTGGGTCTTGTAGTCACCCTGCATAAAGTATGAGAAAATGGTTAAAAAATAAATAAAAAGACCACTTCATGGACAAGTCTTATATTGTGTACTTGTACTGCGGCAACATACCCGTCTGAGAACTTCCACCAGGTAAGGTACAATGCCAGCATTGATGACCTCCTGAATCTGATAGTCCTTGCCAGCCGTGATGTTGGACAAGGTCCAGGAAGCCTCCTTTTGAACGTTGTTCTTGTGGTGGCGCAACAGAGCAGGGAACATGGAAAGAGCACCAGCGTTGATCACTGCCTGGGTCTGTTCATCTGTGCCAGTGACAATGTTACCGATGGAACGCAGTGAAGGGGTCTGTGGACATTTTTTTAAATTAAATATACATATATACACACACACTCCTATAACTTCCCTGTACGAGCATTACTTTCCACCAACTTACCACAATGGAAAGTTCTCCTGATCCCAGTAGCTGCACGAGTTGAGGGACCACGCCAGTCTGCACCACCACCTCAATCCTTTCATTGGGCCCATCAGTGAGGTATGAGATGGCCCAGCAGGTGTCCGCCAGAACCTCTTTATCATCATGATGCAGAAGGCGGATAAGTGTTGGCAGTATCTGTTTCACAGCCTCTAGAGGTGGTGCAGGGTTCTTATTGCGGCACAGGTTTGACAGGGTCCAGGTGACGTTCCTCAGGTAACCAGACTGCAAAAAGTAGACAGACTGGTTAGTCAGGCCAAAATATTAAAGTTTCGATGCCACCTACTGGTAAAGTATGCTCACTACATTTTAAATAGCAGTTTAAACCCAATAATGCTAAACCCAAAACACAATAGGAGGGGGAAAAATAAAATAATTTACATAAATGTTTATTTATTTTTATATACACATAATTAGTGTATTCTATAAATAATCATCATGAGCTGATAGTAAAGTTGAGCCATGACATTCAATCTGTGGTTCTCAAATCATTTCACGTTATTCAAATACACACATATACATATATATGAATATTAGTATTCATGTTGCCCAGAGAATTTTTTTTTTTTTTAAAGAAACTTACAGGGAATACAGAGAAGTCAGGAACAGCCAACAGAGCTAATAAGGGGGCAATCGCACCATGCTTAATGACTTTATCTCTATATGCAGAGCCGTCACCTATAAACACAAAAAGGGCAAAAACAAATTCAACCTCATTCAACCAAGTTGGCAAAATTAATGAATCATTTCAATTAAATGCTAATGGCCACCCACCAGCTATGTTTCCAAGGGCCCAGACTGCCTGCTCGCTAATATGAGCATGCGGTGAAGAAATAAGACAGACGAATGCTGGGACGGCCCCTCCCTGAACCACAGCGCTGGTCTGGTCAGATGTTCCAGATGCAATGTTAGTCAGAGCCCAGGCTGCCTCAAACTGTATGGGAGGAGAGTCTGCCAGGCTCAAGAAGTTCACAAACTTGGGAATCAGACCAGCGCTGATGATACGGTCAATAGGTGGATGTCTCTCTCTTGACAGCAACTTCCTACATTTCAATAGCACAAATCATAATATGAAAAACACTTGATATAAACGCATATTTTTGCACATGAAAATGCTATCTTTTAGGCATTACCTGGCAGCTTGGGTGGCCTGGACTTGAATCTCCAAGTTATTACTGTTCACACCATTTACAATCTCCTCCACAGTCCAGTGCGGAGCCTGATCGAAAAGGACAAATATCTTACGATGTGTAATACCTAAACATGAATTATGCAAGAAGATATATCATCTACCTACCTGACAGTTCTGGCTTTTCTCTTGAAGGGGAGAGGTGGCCTCATCCGGTAGAATGCTCACGTTTCTCCTTTTCAAAATCTGATCGTCTTTCTTTGCTTTACGAAGTTCAACATTTACTTCGATCCTTCGACGTCTCAGCTCCTACGTAAAAGTATTTGAAATTTATATGAAACATAATTGTGGCACATCTGAAAGCAAACAATTGATATCAGCACTTTTTGTTGTAGCAGCATGTGTATTACTTACAGTTGCATCTTTTCCTTTGTTTTTGAACTGAGTAAGTCGTGCAGTGTTCTCGCTTGCAGCAGACATTTTAATGACGTTTGATTAAGCACAGTATATCGCAACCTGAAATGAAAAAAACAAAAAAATGTTCGTGTAAAGATCAACATAAGGTGCATCACGATCAGTTCACACTTCAAAAATCAGATATTTTTACTTGCTAATACTAAAACTAGAAAAACATTATAAACCAACTTTAAAAAAAGAAGGAACTTACCGCTTCTAACCAAAGGACTGTGAAGGTGGAAGTATGAAACAGACCTTTAAACACGCGCTATGGAGAATCTGATTGGTCCGTTCGAGCAAAAGCACTTTCCCATTGGACCGTTTTGAAAAATCACACTGCTGGCGTGGACGGACGTGGCTTATGTATTAACGCGAGATCTGGCGAGAATGCCAAATAGATTGCTGGGAAGTGGGATTAATTTACCTTTAAAAAGAAATTACCAGATTATATATTTTCAGATTATAAATATATATATATATGACTTTGACATCTGATTGTTTTATTGATTTGATGATCTGACTTAATGTTCTCTATACATATTTATATAATGTTAACTTAGTTAACTTTAACGAATAGTTAATGTTATTTTATACATGACTTTAAACAATACAATAAAATTGCAAAACTGTAAAATTATGTACTATTTAATATTAATTAAATAAATATATTTATTCTGTTAAAATGCATAAATCGGTGCCTTGTGTAACAAAGGGGCGGGGCAAAACGGCTCGAGGTTTAATTCTGATTGGTCAATGGCGACAATGCTGGGCTTTCTGAAATTTAAAATCCATGGTGGAAGAAAAGCCATTACCCCACGTGTTACACTGTATACAGAACGCATAAATCCATTATGTTGAAAAATAAACAGTCAAAAATAACAAGATATCGTGCCTCAATTCAAAAAAATAATCTAGTATTTCTGTAAATTAAATAATCCTTTGGCGTACGTGTACTCACCATATTTATAATAGGAAATTATTTGTTTGATAACGAAAAACAACTAGTTAATGGTGACACAACTTTCAAATAGTTAATTAACACTTTAATTGATTAAAGAAATTCATTAATAAGATCAAAGATTGGAACAAAACAATTATTGCCATAAAAATATAACAAAGCATATCCTTAACTATAAACATGAGAAAATATGTGTGGTTTCATTTTGTGCCTTTTAACACAATTATCTAGACAAAATATTAATGACTGTGTTAGATCATTTACGTATCCACAAACACACAATTAAAAGAAAAATATGAATTTCAAATCTAAATGGCCAGATTCTTTAGGTGTCTACTGAGGATCACATTAGTGTTATTCATTTTCAAATGAAGAGAATATAGAGACATCTTAATCAATGTAGAAGAGAGAATCCTGTCCCCTCCATTTATTTGTTTCATATACATCAATATTTCTTCAGTTGTAATACAAAAAAAAAAAAAAAAAAAAAAGTTAAAGACAAGTTATACAAACAGGAAACCTTCTCAACTAGCACTTTCATCAGTCCTCAACGCATTCTTAAAGCAACACCTTCTTATTTTAGGTAACCCGTGCTACCCCATTGCTTAAAAACCAATTAGCCGATTGCGTCCACATTCCACTTCTGAAGTAGTATGCTGAATCATATGAAGGGGAAAAAACCAACAGGTGCACCCATGATAGACTCCTGCTGTCCTGGGTAATGTGAACATGGTTCCGAAGGGTTTTAAAAACTCACAAAAAACATTTTTGTAGGCATTTAATCCACAAAGAAATCCTTTTGGAGAGCATGATCCCAGTCAAAACTCATTGCTTTAACAATCAAAAATGCAAACCGTCCATTCTTGATCCAAACCCACAGCATTTTATGTCCAATATTCCACCAAACGCTGTGGCTATGTGCGATGCTGGCTGACTGGGATAGAGTTCCATCTTGAATTAAATGTTCAAAGTTTATTTAGAACAGCATGTGGTTGTATTCTATGAGGCTGATGACTGTAGCTTGTTGTTATGAGACCTAGAGAATACAGAGAGAATGAGGTTAAGAGCCCTTTGGTTTTATTGAATATTCACAAATAAAACGAGACAAGTGGAAAATGAAGCATGGAAACAGAAAAATAGCCTCAGGGGTTAAAGGAATGGCAGCCATGTTGGTGTAATACACCGGGAATGACTTTCAGTCGTTTAAATGGGTGCTGGTGTCCGATTAAATTTAGAAGAGATGGAAAACAAAACAAAAAAACATACCATTTAAACTTGTTTTGAAAGCATGGTCCTTTATTTCAACTTCCTAATAAAAGGATTTAAAACTCTTTATTTCACTTTATTTTCAAGCCAACTGAAACCGTGTAGATTCTGCGCGACATTTGCACATATGCATTCTGCAAAAACTATGCATAAATCAGAAAATTCATTAATCCTCTCAATGAAAACCTGGACAGATCAGCGAACCAGCTGAAACAAACATGTTGTTAAGCACATTACAATAAAACTGAACAGAAGTCTTAAAATGTCTTTAATCAGCCAATCCACGTGATAAATATGATCATGCATCCATAAACATCATAAATAACATCATGTGACCAGCAAACGTAATGGGGAAAACAAAAAACAAAAAAACAAAAAAGAAAACAGGTTCAAAAATGCACAGACAGCATTTCCCTTGATTTGTGTGTGTTCACAGTGCTTCAACATGGCTGCCGCTCTCTGATTGTCAAAGGCTTCACTGGAGTTTTGGCTTTTTTGACAAGTTTTTCATTCTCCAAACAGTTTTCACTTAAATGTACACCGGTTTCCGCTGTTAATAAAACAGCAAGTTCCATGATTCTCTAATAAAGAATGACTCCGCCCCTTCAGCCACTATGACTTATGACATCACAATCTGCAAGAAAGGACAATGGGTTGTATGAATGACATGCATGAAGAAGCACAAACACAAAAAAAGTTATGTTATCAGCATACTGTAGTTGAAGTAAGGACAGAAATAAGAGGATGAAATGCCAGACAGAGAAATCAGAGGTTAGATGATGACTACAGCCTCTGAATTAAAAATATATTCAAAGCGGAATAATTCATAGAGTGAAAAACAAAGTGAACAAAAGACAAGATAAGCAGGCACAAGACAAAACTGGATGTATGGAAGCCAATGCAATGGAAAAGATAAAGGAAAATTGGGAAATCAACACTAGCGCAAACTACAGTGACAAATTTAGTATGGAAAAAACTAATAGTATGGCAACACCTAAGAACATTCTTTTACCTGTAGTAAAACCACTGTAGCATAGCCGTTTGTGGCTTTAACCAATAATGTTTGGATAATTACTCAAAATATGTAGCTTAATTAAAACAAAGATGAACATAGGAAATATTATTTTGCATACTATGTTACTACACAGATAACACATTTATTGTTTGAATTTCTGATAAAATGGACAGAATTTGAAAGCTGAGACTTTGTTTCTTATCAGAAGTAACAAAGCGGTTTGCGATTATTGGATAGGAAGCGCGCTATAAATAATGTTTGGTGTAGTGAAAAAACGCAGATCTGGCAACCCTGGCTTGAACTACAGGTGATTCATAGTGTCGAATAGAGCATGCTTTTAATGACGCTTTTTTTTCAAACTGTTATTGTCACATTAATTTCGACAGGCCTAAATTCAACACAATAGAGATTTTCTTCACACACACTATGAGCTGCAGTTTGACACATTTTTCCCACCCCCTTTTGATTGACAGGATATAATTGGCCCTGATCATCGGTTAAACAACCGGCCGATACATCGGTGCATCACTAAATGATAGTTTTAAATCATTTATGCGTTTGGAAAAGTAGGGGGAAAAAACTATTAAAATCAGTTCAGCATAACAGTTATGAGACACCCAAACATTAGAATAATGGGTATTGGTCATAAAGTGATGTCGGTTTGCAACAACATGAGGGTGAGAGAATGACAAAACTTTAAATTTGGGTAAACTAACATCCCAACAACATCCTATGCTGCTCTATTGTATTGTGTGGGAGCAGACGTTACCTGCTTGCTTTGAAAGCTTTGAGTTTCTGTACAAAGAAAGACTCCAGGAACTCAGCACACTGGTAAAAAGGCGAGTCGCTGGGATTGTAGTAGCGGCAGTTGTCGAAGATTTTGGTCATGTCCGCTACGAACTCTGTGAGTTTGCTGTAGAAGCGTTTCTGTATCCTCTCCTCCATCGTAGAGAGGTCTGAAGATAACAGGAACACCAAGGGGAAAATAATGAAAATAGATGTATGATTAAAAATAAATATATGATCAATCTAACTGGTGCAAATTGTTCAAAATATTGTTTACAAGTAATCTATAAAATAATGATATATAATACAGTATAATAATTTAGGAACTACGTCTTTTAAAATGTATAATATTCTCTATTACAAGTCAAAATGATTCTGGTCATACAGAAAAAGCAGGAACAAGAACTCGTACCCATCGGTTCCTTGATGATCCCATAATAATCTGGAGCATCATTCGGATCCACTGGTTCCAGGAATGGCCACGCCATCTTATGGGACTAACATACAGGAAACATTTACAATGATTATAAAATTTGTTTGTTCCCAATAACTTCCATTATAATTTTTGACCCTACAATGGAAATCAATGGAAACCGCAGTCATCAGCGTTGCTTTTATTTCATTTTATTTATTTTATTCATTTTATTTATTTCATATATAGCTTTTATTTCATTTTTCATTCAAAATATTCCAAAACTGATATTCTGATTCTCAAATATATGTAAGTGAATGTGTTTCTTTGTTTAAACTCCTTTTTATTGATCACGTTAGACGCGCAATGAGCGCCGCCATGTTAGTTTGCGCAGCAGTTCAGAGAATCATATCAGTCGGATTTACAACTCGTAAATTCATCAATCTCTCCCGAAATACACAAGTGACCGGTGAACTAGGAGAAGAATAGAGCAAACTTTATAATTACCTGCACAAAGCATATCTGATGTAAATAAAACAGGTTGACAAATTATATTCAAAAGAATGATTATTGCCTAGTGTGTATTTAAATGTCTAAAACCTCAAATAAACATTACGTGGTTGAAAACACTGACTAGTTGTGATATTATGATGGGTGTCAGTCTCCGGCTCGGCGCCAGCCAAAGCACGTTTGAATTTAGCAGTTAATCACATGACAAACGTTCCAATCACACAGGCGGCAAAGGTGAATCCGATTACAATAACACAATCCCTTCCTTTTGTGATGATTATCTAACCTAACCACAATTAGGGTTAAAATTGTAGGGAACAATGCATGTACCAATCATACAAATTTGGATTATGTTCCATTCCAAACAAAACACCAGCTCTAAAATTCAAAACAGCCATGAAACCGTATCTGTTTTCATACAAACCTGTAAGGAGCGCAGGATTCGCTTCAGCCCCTCATAGTCTTTATCTGTGAGTGGCGTCAGGACCGTCATGGCGTCCTCCGTTGACTGGCACTGCGGGCACACATACTCGTCGATGTGTGTGGCTTCGCTCTGTAGGATGCCCACACAGCGCCCGTGGTACCAGTTCTGACAGCGATCACAACCGATGTAGAACCTAAAGCAGAAGGCAGGCACAATCATGTCAGAAACCACGATCCCAACATGTACCTTTGGAAATAAATGTGATGAAACTGCAGAAGCATGATTACTGCGACTCGTCGTATGGGGTTCTGCAGATGCAGTAGAGCTCCTCTGTGCTGCCCTCCTGAGCTCGTTTACATTCTGAACAGATGTAGTCATCCATCTTCTTGGCCTCTTTCTCGGTGATGCCCACACACTCGCCATGATACCAGTTAGAGCAGAGGTCACAACCAATGTAGAACCTGAGTCAAGAACATACCAACATTAGATTGATATCACATCCCTTTGATTTTCATCTTTCAAAACCAGTTCTATTTGTATGGCTTCAGTAGACAATTCTAACATTATTTACATCTCTGCATTTTGCAAAATGCTTTTTTTTGTGTGTGTGTGTGTGTGTGTGTTCAACTGTCAACAGAAACAAATTAAAATTGAATTCTCTTACATAGTAGTTGCAAAATATGTCAAATCTAAATGTGAGGTTTAACCATTTTTCTCTGATAAATGTTAAAACCAAGTAATAAAGTGAAATAATTTTCTTAAAGATTTTTTTGCTGATTAATAATTTAGCAGCATTATTAGATAGATAGTTAGATACCCAACGGAACTAACTACACAAAACAAAAGTATAAAATATCCACAATGTATAATATCCTTTTACACCAGATGTATTCATATCAAGTCTGATGCACAAAATTAATTTTACATTAATATATTTAGAATTCTCTGCAAAATGTTTCCTTAATATCTTATAGTACGTTTACATTTTTCATGCCAAAAATCTCAGTGTAATTAAAGAAAACAAATAAATAATTTGATAAATAGGTATATTTCTGCCTTTTAAAATATTATTGTATGTTTATATTTTTATGCCAAAATACTCTTAGTAGTGTAACTAAAGAAAACAAAATAAATAAATAAATAAATAAATAAATAAATAATAACTAACAGATAAAACAAACAAAAAACATGATAAATGGGTGTATTGTTTATAAATGTAATTAAAGAAAACAAAAACAAATAAATAATTCCTAACAGATAAAAATCACATGATAAATAGGTGTATTGTTTTGTTTTAAAATCTTATTGTATGTTTGGTACATGTACTTACCATAGTAATAACAGTAAATTATGCATAAATACATGCAACTAAACCTCAACCAAACCCTATAGACCTTATGTAGCCCCGCCCCTTTTCAGCGCTGCGCTCGTTGTCTTTTGACTTCCGGTCTGTATTTTCACTAGCCTGGTAATACCAGAGCCCGTCTACGGAGAGCCTTGGCACTTCCTATTAGCCCCATTGTATCGATCTTGGTTGCAGTTCCATTAGAATTCCACTGGAGATGATCGCGGGCGAGTGCAGACTGAATGGCAGTCTATGGGGCTAGACGGCTAAATGTGTCTCTTTCACCCGATTCCCGTTGAGAAATCTCAGATTTTATTGTAGGTTTTGCAAGTTCAACATGGGTTATAGGTCGAAAGTTGAATGAACGAGTACTTATTTCTTTTCGATTTCTTACAGGTTGAGTTGTTGTTGCCCATAACACGCTAGCATTCTGCTAATGACGTCAGCATTCTGACGTCATTGACATTTTAAAAGACTTTTTAAACCAAATAAGTGGCTCTAAAAAATCTAACACCCAGCAATGTGTAATTTCTTTGCATCTCCTTTCGAATACAACATTCAAATTACTAGACAAAAAATTATATCCTGAGAAAAGTGGATTTTGAGGGTTTTTCGCCATAGACCTCCATTCATTCTGCACTCGCCTGCGAGCGCCCCCGCATGGACAGAGACGTGTTACTGCAGCCAGTCCAGAAACCGGAAGTAAGCAGAGAGTGCCAATTCTCTTCCTATTAGACATTCTCTGGTAATACCAGACTCTGCTACTTCACTTTGCTTCGTAGACAGAGTCTGGAAGGGCATAATTGAAAAGCGTTTTCTTTCTCGCGGGGAGGCGCTTTGTCTGAAGTTTAAAATCATTGGTTACCCGTAAGCCAATCACATAACGTTTGGTTATGGCGTGTGTTATGCGCATGCTCAGCCGCATCTAATTTACACTGTAAACACATGTATGACGCAAAAACTAAACCATCGAGCGAAATACCGGAGTGAACATGGCTGTGAACGACTTTTGCAGATTATGTGAAGAAAATCTACGCATCCACGGTACAATCAGCATCTACGTCACGGCTCTCAGCCCGCCCTCTGTTCGTTGATTGGCCGGCCGTCTGAAGGCCGGTGGAAAACTGAAAGATAGGCTGCTATCTCAGACTGACTACAGGAGCGAAATGAAATTAGCGGAAGTAGGAAGTCTGACGTAGTCAGGCTATATTTTCACAGCGATTCTGCGTTTATTAATGAACGGCTCATTTTAAAATCTTCCCGGTCGACTGACATTTGTTAAGTCATCTGCTTTAAACACCACAGTCCTCATGATAACTTTCGTTAGCTTTACATTAAGTAAATCCACTTCAAAAGCGAATTACTCCTGGACAGCAGCGCCATAGAAATATACAGAGCGACCGCAAAAACGGAAGTTAAAAGACAATATTTCAAAGACGGCGCCGCCCTCGTTTCTCTGGCGCATAAGGTCTATAGTAAGTACATGTTGTTACCGTAATTAATCTTACCCAGTACTTAAATAATTACACTGTAACAATGACACATTCAAATAAACTGTAACCTTATGTTAATATTTTCATGTCAAAAATACACATAATAGTGCAATTACAATAAATACATAAATAAATCCTAACACATAAAAACAACAGGAAAATAGATATGTTTCTTTTTAAAACCTTATTGCATGTTTATATTTTAAGCCAAAAATGTGAACTTCTAGTCTAAATGTCTCAACACCTGATGACCCCCTAAAATCAGAGGACAGTAAAGGTCTCATACTTAGACTCGTCGTAGGGTGTCTTGCAGACGCAGTATAACTTGATGTCCCTCTTGTTGTCCTTTGAGGTAGTGGAGATCATCTTTTTGCGTTTGGACTTGGAGGCGGCGTCTCTCTCCTCGTCCCGCTTGCGTTTGTGCGCGGCGGAGGGTGAGGTGACCGTGGGCGCGTACGAGGAGAGACCGCTGTGCACGTGTGCGCTGACAGCCGCCGCAGCTTGAGCCGCCGCAGCCTGAGCTTTCTCCTTCTCTCGCCGGAGTTTAATGAGATCCCGCTTCAACTCCTCCTGCAATCAAACGAAGTATGTAAATGCCTCAACATGCGGCGTGCAGCTTCAGCTGTCTATTTGGCAACACTGATGTGGTGTGAACAGAGTGTGTGCGAGTAAAGCTGAGATGTGCGTGAGAAATGAAAGCATGCGTCTTCATTGACACTTTCTCACTGCTAAGTGCTGCCATAAACGCCGCAAAAGTAAGTATTAGTAAGAGCATGACCTTTCAAAAGTTTGTAGCCGGTAAGATTTTTTCAAAGAAGTCTTTTCTGCTCACCAAAGCTACATTTATTTGATCAAAAATACAGGAAAAACAGTAAAGTTGTGGTATATTATTACAATGTAAAATAACTTTTTTCTTATATACTTATTTCTGTGATGCAAAGCTGAATTTTCAGCATCATTACTCCAGTCTTCAGTGTCACATGATCCTTCGGAAATCATTCTAATATGCTGATTTGGTGCTCAAGAAACATTTCTGATTATTATCGATGTTGAAAACAGTTGTGCTGCTTAATTTTGGAAACAGTGAAATGTTCTTCATTTTGTTCAAAAGAACAGCATTTATTTGAAGTAGAAATCATGTGTGACATAAAAGTCTTTACTGTCAGTTTTGATCAATTTATTCCATCCTTGCTCAAAAGTTAATTTCTTTAGAAAACCCCAACACACATTTTGGATTAACTCAAACTCTCATATCAGTGCAAAACAGTAAAGTTTCCGCACTTCCTGTTCCTCTCACCTGCACCTGCAGCTGTAGTTCTTTATCGAGCAGTGCTCTTTTCTTCAGGATATCAGCCTTGAGCTGCTCTTTGTGTTTGAAGAGCAGAGCCGACAGCTTGCTGGCGTTCTGCTTGCTGCGCTTTTGCTCCACAGACTCCTCCCGTTTCCTCTTTTTGGCCGCCTGCCTCTCGTCCTTATCGATTTTATCCAGGATGAACTTCATCACCTGGTTGCAAACAATCATTCTGCCCAGACAGACAAAAAAAACCCCAAAAAACAATGGATTTGGTTGATTAATGCCAGTATATTCTACTCCATAAATACGGCTTCAGTGGCTTATGGTTTATCTGTGGTGCACATGTAACAAATATAATGAGACTGGAATAAGGCTTCATGTTTGTTGGAATTTAAAATCCCGAATGTCATTATAAATTTTAATAACTTGGAAAGGAATAGATGGGGAAAAATGGAGATTGACAGTGTTTACCTCTGGTTCTCCTCTCTTTCAGCAGGAGTCATGGTTTTCTTCTGTTTTAACTGCTCTATGGCCACATTCTGCTTCTGAGCCACCTAAGCGAAAAATAAGAGTGTGTTTAAGATGTTTTAACTCTCTATACAGATGGAAAAGTTTCAATAAAGATGCTAACTTCTGTAATGTCACATATTTCCAAGTAAATTCAACACATTCAACTGCAAAACAGGGTAAGTGCAAGTTTAAAATACTCAATATGCGTTTTATTCGATATATACATATGCATTTAATTACATATGTTTTAAGGTGCAGTAAGTGATTTCTGAGAAAAGCTGTTGAAAGTGGATCGCACCCGAGCAGCACAACACACACTTGCAGCTAGGGGTGTGCCATATCATACCGTCCACGATAATACCGGTATAAATTTTTACATGATAAAAAAGTGTCATATCGCAATATCAATGATATAGCGACGCGATGACGTATGGCGCATTTACGTTCCCTAGCGCGCACAACAACAACACCTGTCTGAGAGTAAGAGCAGCCTGTTAGCCTCCGATGACTATTTAGCAATTTCACAAACAGCTTGAGTGTTCAGCGGTGCTGCCGACGCGCGTCTTCTCTCTCTCGCGTTTAGGAGTCAGGACATGACTGAATGGTCTCTTGCACAATCGGGCCATCAGTGCATCGCAACTAAAGTTTATAATTTTCACGTCTTCTTAAGTCTTATCAGTTTAAACATTCAAGCGATTTTAAACTATCCAGTAGGCTACTCGCGCGCTCTCTGATAGATAGTTGCACTGCGTGCATACATAGAGTACAGCTCGCGAGTAACAAGAGTTATTTTTCGCGGATTATATCGCTTCAATGGGGGGAAAAACGCAAAATTGTGTAAAACTTCCGGTCTTGGTAAGTATACTCGTAAACACAGTCGGTTATGTATAAAACGCATGTGACAGACAGTATAATGAAAACAGCAATGGATCCGTGCACTATATAGCTGTAAAAATGACAGCAGCCATAGGATATGTGTCTGTCATTAATGTTGTCGTCAAAACAACAAAAGATAGCTTTAATTGTAATGAATGAGAATTATTAGCCTATGTATTTAATTTAGTCAGGAATCAGAACTAAAAGACTATGTGTTATTTTACATTTGATTACTTTATTCTGTTTCTGTAGTATTGAATACTGGTGTTAGACATACACACATTTAACATTTAATTCAAAGATTGAAATCAAGCTTCCTTGTGTTGTGTAAACTCTTAACAATGAGTGAGCAAACATTTAGGTGAGATAAACATAAGAAAAAAAAGAAAAAAAAAGTGTCTATATCGTCATAAATATCATTATCACAAATATTCTTGAAATATCGTGATATAATTTTGAGGCTATATCGCCCACCCCTACTTGCAGCCAATCAGCAGTAGGGGGCGTGTCCACTCATGATGGGGGAGGAGAGAGAGAGAGTGAGCAAGAGGAAGATTTGAAGAAAGAGAGATCATCCGCGCTTCTTCCGTAGTGTAGCTACGCATGAGCATGGTTGGCAGATAGAAAATATTAAGTAAATCACTGGGTTTTGTCTTTTATTTTATTTTTAATTTTATTTTCTTTCTTTTTTTCATAAACGATATTGCATATTAGTCACGGTAATCATTTAATGACGTTGGTGTCGTCTCGTCATCGACTCAGAAAAAAGGTCGTCAGTGAACTTTTTTCTTCATAGATTTCATTAACGAAATTAACAATAGTAATTTTTTGTGATTACATTTTCAGGAAATATACTGAAAACTTTTTTTTAAATAATAATAATAATAATAATAATAATAATAATAATAATGTGCACTTAAGAATTGTACATACCGTATTTTCCGCACTATAAGGCGCACCGGATTATAAGGCGCACCTTCAATGAATGGCCTATTTTAGAACTGTTTTCATATATAGGGCGCACCGGATTATAAGGCGCATATAGAATAGAAGATACTGCAGTCAAACGTTTGACTGGGTTTGCGTTATGCAGTGGTCACCAACCTTTTCAAGCCTAAGATCACATCCAAAGTCCAAATGTAAACCAAGATACCTTGTTTATACTCGACGCATCCGCATGAGCGCGAAGTTAATAAAAAAAAAAAAATCCGTCTGCTCAGGCAGATTCGGTTTAACAGCGCGCGCGCCTCTGAATCCGAAGATGCATGACTTTGAGCCGAATCTGCCCGAGCAGACGGATATTAGTAGTACGTCTCATCACACCGGCACCCAGTTTGCGCGTCTAAATCAGTTGTATGGTCTGGTGTTCAGTCTAAAACAAAACAGTTGCGTCAAGTATAAATGCCTCGTCTGTTTGGGGAGTTGCACGCGCAGTCAGCGGAGGCTCGCGCTCCGGTGTCAGGCGAAAGTATAAACAAGGTTTAAGTCAGCGGTTGTTTAACAGACGTTAACATAAGGCGCCAGATCCATATATAAGGCGCTCCGGATTATAAGGCGCACTGTCGTTTTTTGAAAAAAATAAAGGCTTTTAAGTGCGCCTTATAGTGCGGAAAATACGGTAACCAAAAAATAATGTATATATATATATATATATATATATATTAACCTCTAACCATAGGGTAAATGATAGCAAATATCAAGCCATGTTTAACACTCAAATCACAAACAACCGTATACTGCGAACTAAAGTAGCCTAAAGTTTACATAATACCCCATCTTTCTTAATGTCATATTTATCCAACTCAATGAAACTGTGGAACAACTTGAGTCATATTAGTTTCCTGACCTGTTTCTGTATCAGGTCGCTCTGGCTGACGTGCTGTTGGGCCTGCTCTCTCTTCGCCTCCTGCTGTTTCTTCTTCTGCTGCTGCTGTTCGCAGAGCTGCTGGATCCGCTGGAGCTGCTCCTGTACGCTGGCCGTCTGGATGGTCACCAGATTCTGGATCTGGTGCGCTTGGACTTGCCCTCCGCCCTGCTGCTGGATCTGAATGGGCAGTTGCAGTTTGATCTGCTGGGGCATCCCGGCTGTGGTTCCGGCCTGCTGGACCTGAGCTTGAATCTGGGCTGCTACCTGACTCTGGATGTGGGAGATGACCTGCTGCTGGAGCCCGGGGACACTGAGGAGCTGCGGGGGGAGCTGGATCTGGGGCTGGACTTTGGTAACGGTGGTCTGGGTGACAGGGATGGTGGTGATCTGCTGTGGAGGTGCGGTGGCTGTCACCTGTGCTATCTGAGGGACAGGGACAGGTACAGGCGTAGGGGGCGGGACTGATGTTTGAGGAAGGACCTGGGGCTGAGGTCGGAGCTGTACCGGCGGGTGGGGTTGTAGAGGTGGAGTCGGTTGGGGAACGATTGCGGCTGGGACCGTGGTGGGTATGTGCTGGACTGGCTGTGATGGAGGGAGAGATGACGTGGGAGGAAGTGTGGTTGGAGGTTGGGGCTGTGGAGCAAGACGAGTAGCTAGA
This sequence comes from Rutilus rutilus, assembly GCF_951802725.1. NCBI lineage: Eukaryota > Metazoa > Chordata > Actinopteri > Cypriniformes > Leuciscidae > Rutilus > Rutilus rutilus. The sequence goes on from NC_140209.1 coordinate 52,173,689, forward strand.
AAAAGAGAGAGAGAATATATTGGAACTTAAAAACACTCAGAAGCATTGTGAGCAAAGCTGATCATAGAGACCATTGGATGCCATTGGTTCGACGATCTACTTAGGTTTACGAAGCTAAAGCTAAATTACTCAAAACAAGTAAAACAAATTTTTTTTAAACAAAGGGGCATGTGTGTTTTTCATGACACATGGTATTAGTTTTGCCATGATACAGGAACTTCAAAACAACAGGGCCAGTGCTGTATTGTCACAAATTTGATCATTTAAAAAAAAAAACAATTTTATTTGGTCAGAAAACTGCAAGGAGACCTTTAAATGTCTGTGACAACAGGCTTACAAAAGCTTCTTATTACAAAACTGTGTGAAATGTTGTATAATCAGTCCACAGAAATGTGAAAAAGCGTAAATGGAGCACAATGAACATGAAAAGTTGGAGTTTGGTACATTTACTGTGAACCGAGCCTCTCCGAGACACTGAAAACACCAGATCATGAGCTGTTTGCATGCAAGAACATAGTGACTTGTTTCATTCTGAAACATGGAGCGCAACGGACTACATATTTGAAATACACACTGAGGTGTGTGTGAAAGAGACTTAAGAAGCGAGAGTGATAAATCGCAGCTGGTTTTACTGTATCGATACTGCAGAAAATGAGTAATGAAACATTTATCAAATATTCAGAATTTGACAAAGCTTGTAGGCATCTAGGTAATCTGTGCAGGAAGTTCAAGTGTCATCAGAGAATTTAGTAAACTTTTTTTTAAGGGGGGTTTGGTTGAGGTTAAATCAGCTTCTGCGTTTTGCTGGCTTAAGAAGATGTAACATTGCCAGACAAGTTCCATACTGATGCTGTCTAATAAATAATAAAGTCTCACCTGGTTGAATGGGTGCTGGAGTTGTGCTGGTGACGGCAGCTGGTGCAGCTGTGGCTGGGACGCCTGATGAGGTCGTTATGGCGGGGGCTGCGGGGGCAGACACTGGTGCAGGGGCCATGGGTGTGAACAAGAAACGCTGGACTTGGCCATTGGGCATGGCTGCCTGCATGAGCTGCTGACCGGGCCCCGGGATGACCGTCACCCCCTGAGGAATGACCTGCAGCTGGCCTGTGGTCTGACCTTGCCCTTGGATCACTACTGTTAACCCTTGGTTCCCTCCCTGAAGAGCAAAAGTGCAAGTTTATTTCAGTAGTAAGTAACATTAATCAATAACCTTGTCTTAAAAAAGGCAATAGCTAACAAGTGGCTAAATGCGACTACATTAAACATCATTACAACTAACAGGTAAACATCTACTTACTAGTCTGCAAGCTATTCTAACTCAAACTTTCAAGGATTTTTTTGTTTTTGTTTTTTAAATAAAGACTAAAAGAGATGTTGGAAGCATAGTTTTGGTGATGTTGAAGTCATGCGACCGTGTTGTAGTTCTTTAATAGTCTACGTTTAGCTTTTTACTTCTGCGGATTTACGCTTCAAAATTCCTAAAAGTTGTGTTAATTTGTGAAGATTATCATAATGAACAAAACATGTAGGAATCATAAACTTTTGTTTGGTCAGAGTTTATTTTCTGCAATAATCCCAAAACCAATGGGAAAAACCTATTGGGTTTTTGTCGATGGAAGCAGGGTGATGCTGACTACATCACTGCAGCGCTCTATAATGTGTACAGATTAACAGGGCACAATAAGAACATTAAAATATGCGATAAAGGAAGTAAATAAAGGTCCATTTGAATTGCATGCTGATTTAAAACTGGTACAAACCTGAGCCCCTTGGGTGAGCTGAGTGAGCTGGGCCAGAGTGAGTTTGACCTGACCCTGCTGTGGTCGGGGAGAAGAGGCAGTCTGTGGGGTCTGGGGTTGATTTGGAGTGGAGAGGCGAGGAGGAGTGCCCACCACCTGAGTGCCCACACTTGTTTGCACTGGTTGTTGCACTTGACCTGTGTGATATAAAATCACAATCACACTCTGAAGTTTCAAAAACGATTTAGAAAACTTTGGTGTCTTCAACAGAATTGGGCATAAGTTACTGTGGACATCACATGGTCACAATGTAGCCTTCTGCTGTCAAATATTTTGGTTTAATGACCACTAATTAAATGAGACCCCATCATTTCCTGTCTCTTCTCTACTTTCCTACAGAAACCCATTAACAGTAATGTTAAAAACAAATTTCCAGGACAAATCCTTGTTGAGAATACCTTGCTGAACCATCAGGGGTGTGCGAATGATAGTCTTCCCCAGGGTGGTGGCCTGTTGCAGGGGAGAGCGTATCACAGTCATCCCTGGTCGTAGAGCGGTTCCAGTCGTAAGGACCTGGGCATAAACGAGTAAATGAAACATTATTGCAGGAACACAAATGTTGAGTTGACCAGAGCGGATCATTTTAGTGAGCGTTCATACCTGCTGCGTGGAGGTGGTTGTGTTGGGTCTGATGTTGATGGTGGCTGTACGGGGCTGGAATGGAGGGAAGGACTGTGCGGTGGCCGCTGTGCTTGATGGAATGATGCCCACCACCTTCTGCTGTACCTGTACCAAACCTGTTGAGACAATGAGTAGATATAGTTTGCTCCAAGAGTACTGCATTACATAGATACAAAACTGTTTAAAAGTTTGGGGTTGGTAATATTTGTAAATGTTTTTGGAAAAAATCTCTTATGCTCACCAAGGCTGCATTTATTTGATACTAAAAACAGTAACATTGTGAAAAATGTTAAACTTAAATTTTTTATTTAGATATATTTTCAAGTGTAATTTATTCCTGTGATGCAAAGCTGAATTTTCAGCATCATTACTCCAGTCTTCAGTGTCACATGATCCTTCAGAAATCATTCCGATATGATAATTGAATGCTCAAGAAACATTTCTTATTAGCATCAATATCAAAACGGCTTAATATTTTATTTATATATATTTTCTCAGGATTCTTTGATGAATCGATCACAATTTATTTGAAATGTAAATCTTTAACTGACATTAAAAATGTTTTACTGTCACTTTTGATTAATTTAATGCATCCTTGCTGAATAAAAGTATTAATTTCTTTAAAAAAAAAAAAAAAAACTCACTGACCCCAAACTTTTAAATGGTAGTGTATTGATATCAGAATAAGAATATTTGACTTGGAATATTAAGTTTAAGTGTTTTCCAAACAGAAAACCAAACAAATTGGTAAAAAAAAAAAAAGAAAGAAAGAAATCCTTTGTATTATGCAATGACAATGCTAAACAATGACAACCAACTGAATTGAAATTGAAGCCGTAAAAAGGACGTAGAGCTTTGTACCAAACGTTATAGGATGTTCACAATGACAGCAATTAAAGGGATACTCCACTTTTTTCGGAAATATGCTCATTTTACATCTCCCCCAGAGTTAAACAGTTGAGTTTTACCGTTTTAGAATCCATTCAGCCGAACTCCGGGTCTGACGGTACCACTTTTAGCATAGCTTAGCACAGATCATTGATTCTGATGAGTCCAGTAGCATTTCTTTCAAAATGACCAAAGAGTTTCAATATTTTTCCTATTTAAAACTTGACTCTTCTGTAGTTAAACCGTGTACTAAGATCGACGGAAAATGAAAAGTTGCGATTTTCTAAGCCTATATGGCTAGGAACTACTCTCATTCCGGCGTAATAATCAAGGAACTGTGTGGCTGTACCATGAGTGCAGCAGGCGTAATGATATGACGCAGCGCCTGAAAATAGTCCCCAGCTCGGTAACTTCTTCCAACGTGACCGGGACTAAGTTTGTCTAACCTATTAGACCTATTTTCAGGCGCTGCGTCATATCATTACGCCTGCTGCACTCATGGTACAGCCGCACAGTTCCTTGATTATTACGCCGGAATGAGAGTAGTTCCTAGCCATATAGGCTTAGAAAATCGCAACTTTTCATTTTCCGTCGATCTTAGTACACGGTTTAACTACAGAAGAGTCAAGTTTTAAATAGGAAAAATATTGATACTCTTTGGTCATTTTGAAAGAAATGCTACTGGACTCATCAGAATCAATGATCTGTGCTAAGCTATGCTAAAAGTGGTACCGTCAGACCCGGAGTTCGGCTGAATGGATTCTAAAACGGTAAAACTCAACTGTTTAACTCTGGGGGAGTTGTAAAATGAGCTTATTTCCGAAAAAAGTGGAGTATCCCTTTAAAATGAATGTTTCCTTCAACTCAGTGACTTTCAGCTGCTTTTTTGCAGCAAACTGCTGCCAGTCTGAACAACCTTTTAGATAACTAACAGGCTGCATTAAGTGACCCATGCACACGGTATGCCGTTTATCATTAGAAACGAAGTAAAAAATAAACGTCATTTAAGAATATGGTGCCGATATTATGCCTCTCTGCGAATCTGCGTGCAGGCAGGCCTAACTTGAAACAAAAATCACATGCCAATGATGTTGGAGGCCTGCCGTACCTCCTTGCGTGGTTGGCACGTTCACTGTGACTATCTTGCTGTTGGCTGGAACAGGTAGTTTAGCGGTGATGACACTGCCGGCCATCGACCCCGCAGCAGCAGCGATGTGGAACGTTTGCCCAGACGTGGTGGCGCTACTCGCCGCCACAGTCACAACCGAACTGGTAGAGACTGCAAGACACAGGTCTGATCACCACCCTAGCACATACATCTCAATCAGGTAATACAGCGGCGGTTGCATCCAAGTACGCCACGGACAACGAACGTCGATGTCAAGCACTAAACACACCACTATAAATAAGCTTCCCAAAAAAATAATAAAATAAAGTATGCTAATTTCCAATCAAATACACTGACGTGCAAAAACACACTACAATAACATCTAAAATAAAAAGTCATCAAGAACTGTAATTAACCATGCATCCTCATAACATTGTAAAGACTGACCTGAACTGCCCTGTTGGCCCTGCTTGACCCAGGAAGCAAAGGACTGCTGGAAGTTCTTGTTTTGCTGGAATGTCACCGGAGAGCCCAGCTTGGTGGTCATTACCACTTTTGGCGCTGAAGTTACCTGACCGCTAATAGAGCCCAACACCACCTTCTGAGTAGTGGTGCCAGGGGTTGTAGGGGTGCTGGTCAAGGTGGATGTGGTGCTGGTGCTGCTAGGTTTTTGCTGTTCCAACCGTTTCTGCAATATAATCATCGGAAAAATTTACCATGACAATATAAACAAAGATACCAGGCAATAAGATAAATCAGCCAAAACAAGATTATTCAAATTAAGAACACACACAACCAATCTGAGAGTTAAATGATCATTAAAGGCAACAATCAAACAAAAGGCCCATTGGAAAGAACACTCATTTCTTTCAGCATTGTGCCCCTGGTTAAGAGGGGCGCCCCAGGTGGGCACATGTCTACATTCCCACCTGCTGGGCTGCCAATCTCTGATGCTTTAGCTGAGCTTCCAATTGGGCCTTGACCTCCTCTGCTTTCTTCTGCACACTAACCTTAGTTGGGTCAGCCGCTTGTGCCTTTTCCCTCTCAACCCTGTCAAGTCAGAAGGTTTGAAAATCTTTAAAATAATAGAAAACTTTGGACACACTGACTTATTGGGAAACATACAAATGGGTAATTGTGTAAACATCCACAGGAAATAACATCCTACATTTTTATTATCATTAAAATATAATATATGAAAATGTATATATTCATGTCTTATCTACAAACGTCCTTTATCCAAAATATTTCACACTAGAGAAACCTTTTATGGAGTGTTTGACAGATGAGCATGCAAGGAATCAATATGTTGCATTGTGAAGGTGTGCAAATTCACAAAAACAACAGGAAAAAGAGGAAATTCCCACCTTTCAGTAAAGGCTCGAATCTCCCAGAGTTCCAGATCTTCCTCGGCCACCCAGGTTTCGATCACAACAGGCCCTGTCTGCTTAGCCGGTTCTGGCTTCTTTGGTCTCAGAGCACTCGAACGAAGGCCTTTCCTTTGAGGTGTGGGAGTCTCTGCTCAAAGGAATGATGGACAGACCAAATATCAACAGTGTTTCGGGTCAATCTAGCCTTGCATTATAGAAAACTATCCATGTCTGAAAACAATGGACTAATCGGTTGCCTGGCATAAGGACTCGAGTCACCATTACCTTTGGGAGTCTCAGGTACCCCAAGGGGACAAATAATCTTCCTGATGCAATACTCTGAACGAATGCCATAAGGACCAACATCTCTCCGCTTTATGATCTCCGTGGTGGTGATATCAGTGTCAGATGTCTCTGTTAAGTTACACAAAAATGGTTGAGCACTGGCTTTTTAAAAGTTCCTCATGAATGCCAAAGTGATATTAAAGCGGTTAAGCGCCAACCTGTTCGCGTTGTCCCTCCTGTGGGTGAGGGTTTCACAGACATATCATCCCATCTGAGGCAGGCCCAAAGTAGCCTTAGCATTAGGCTCACTCCAGCCAAAGACCTCACCGTCTGGAGTCGGTATCTGTATGAAAGAACCTCCAGTTCATTAGCATCACAGAAATGTTAAAAAAAAAAAATAATTATTAGGTATTAATGCAGATCTCATAAGCCTATTTGGTCTTTTGGTGACTAGTACTGCTCTTGAAAATGTTCATAAATGGACAGCTAGCATCAATATCCCGGTCTCTCTTCTGGACACCAAATTAACCTCGAGGAAAGATTTGAACACCAAGAACAAGACTTGGGACCAAGTTGGGACCAAGAACATAATAGTACAGGAAAAGGCTACAAAATACCTTTAGGAAACTAGAAGATTAATTAGATAAACTAGATTCCAGTTCACATTCTCTGAACAAAAATGAGTGGTTCTTGAAGCTAAACCTGCCCCCAAAACTACTAAGGAGTTGCCAGTGCATTGCAGTAAAGTTGCCAAGTTGTTCCAATCAGATTTTAGTGCACTGCAACATGGTTGCCAAAATGTTCTCAGTGGTTGTAGGACATTGGTAGGTTATTACTGGCCTGAATCAAAATAGCCCACCCCAAGTCTCGATGAAATTCTGGGCCCATACGGTTATGATTTTCATTCATTTTCTCATACACAAGGCAAAAACACAAGTCTGATTGCCTAGAGAAGTGATGGCACATCTCTTTCTCTACAAGACACAAGATTTGAAGTATCATCCCTGTCCATAGAACAAAAAGTTAATACTTCAGTTTAGCGGCTTGATTAGGGCTAGAACTAAACTCTGCTGGAAAGTGGCCCTTCAGGAGCAGGAATGGACACCTCTACCCAATGACTGCTTTATCAATTAATTCAGGTGTTTAGAAAGACAACATGAAACAGGGAAATAAAGTGAAAATACAGACCTCCATGTGATCCCAAATGTTGGTCGTGGGGATGGGTAGGGCCAAATGTCCAGGGCTGGCTTGGCATTATAGTTGAAGATAGGAACTTCACGGATACCACCGCGCCTTGCTAGTTTCTTCAGCTCATCATTGGGAAGCACAAAGATACTCTTCTTGCTACTCTTGGTCACAAACTTGCGGTACGAGGGCAAGGCTGTTCCGGACCGCGTTTTCTTGGTGCGAGAGAACTTTAACAGTCGTACCCTGTCCCTGGTGGAATATTCGTGACTCACTGTCATAGATTTTACAGTGGAACCACTAGGACTCAACATGGTATCGGTCAGTGTTTTTGTGACAGTGGTCAAACACTCTTTTGTTAGAGTAGCTTCCTGGGGTGAGTCTGTAACCTGTGTAACAGTGGTAGTCGTAGTGGAGAGTGTCGAAACAGAGCTGGTAGACTCCACCTTAGAATCTGTTGGTACAGGTGTACTGATCCCGTTATTGGAAGCAAGACCATCACGTGAGGTCAACACCATGCGGGACGCTGTGGATACTGTGGTTGTAGTTGTCGTGACTTGAGTAATGACGGTCGTAGTCTCGCTAACGCTGCTGCTGTTTTCGGTGAGGTCACTACTTAAGCTGGACTCTTCCGCTGAAGGGACGGGAGAAGGAACAGGAGGCTTTGCCTCCTCAACTTGCATTGACTCTATCTTTGAGCTATGACTAGGCACCTCGGATCTTGCATTCGGCTCGGAAGCTACAGAAGAAGGTTCAGGTACAGCGGAAGAAACCGAGGAGTCTATAGATTCTTCAATGTTGTTTTCCAACTTGGCCACTTTCTGAGGCGGTGTATAATCGGGATCAAGCTTGGTAACCCCTTTATCCTCATCCGAATTCAGCTGAGGAATCGTGCTATTAGTCCATTCGTTAAGACACTCTTGAGTGGCGTCACCATTCAATAGCGACTTCACTGGTTCCTTTGGTGATATTGCTTTAATCTCCTCCACAACGGTATTGGTTAGCTCCTTTGTGTTAACATTATCAGTCAAAGTCTTACATTCTGGGTCAACAGGACCATCCTTCCCATTTACTTGCACAGGCAAAGCTCTCTTTACATCTAGGTCATTTTCATTGTTTTCAATGATGTCCTTTCTCTCAGAGTCTTCAGGTGGGGACGTAACGTCTGTAACGGTTTTCTCAGGTTTAGCGTTCAAGCTGAGGCTTTGATCCAGACTTTGAGAGTTTCCATTAAGCTCAGACATTGCTACCCTACTGGCGGTCTTGGGTTCAGGTTCTGTCAACTTCTGCTCATGTTCTTTAGGGGCTAAGTCACCCGAGTCATTTAATCTGACATCCAGGATGTTCTTCTGTCCTGAAGTGTTTGTCTTAGCCTGTTCTTCCTCCTGGTTAAAATCAAGCTTTTTGACTACATTGTCTTTTTCTTGGATTACTAGACATGCTACTCCCTCAGTCTGTCTAGCCTTTGGAGTTTCAGAGATAGTTCCTTCAATCTTAATCTTTTGATCTTGAGCAGCAATGGTTGTCTCTTTGTTTTCCAATATCTTTTCTGTAGAGGATTTAGACATGGTTCCCTGCTTGAGTTTCTCAAGCCTCTGCTTCTCTTCTATGGTGAACTGTTTGACCCGCCTCTCCAAAAGGCCATCAAGTTTTGATGCCTTGATTTTCTTGTATGCCGTGCGTAGCAAGAAGCCTTCACTGACGTTCACAACATCATGCCAGAAGGACTGCAGGGGTTGATTTGGAGCACTATCCTTCGCCAGCTCACTATCCGAAGGCTCTCTTTTCAAAGGAGAGGCATCGGATGAGGCATTTGTGATGTTAGCTACAACCATGAAAAACAGACTCATTAGCAACTGTTCCACATTACAAGGCAACTATTTTTACACATTCAAATTCTAGTCAATACATGCTTTATCATTTCTGATGTACTGTCCTTGGTATGTAAAAAAAGGGCTGTGAAAATGAAAAGTAAAACTTTGCAAATACCTTTTTCATCATTTACAGAGTTTGGACTGCTGGTGTCCATTTCTTCCACCGATTCATTTTTCTCATCACACTTCTCTTTAACGGTTTCATTCTCTTTTTCTTCATCTTGTTCTTCATCTTTTACCACATGATCTTTCTCCAAAGATAGCTTTTCTTTAGAATAATCCAGGGATGTGTCCTGGACGTTATCCTTTTCAGGCACACTTTCAGAGGAAATTTCATCTGTTTTAACCAAAGTTCTTGGTGTTTCTGAAAGAGATGCCTGATTGTCCATTCCAGTTTTAGCTGCTGAAAAAAAAAAAAAGTTTTATCAGACAAATACAATTTTTTTTGTTTCCCAGATAGTTCAATTACATTGTCTAGTATTCTGTACTATCAAACAGCATACCCTCAATTGCTTTCCGGTAATTGACGTTGGTGTTTCCAGGTAGCTTTGGGAAAAAGCGATGGACGTGCGTCTTACTCACCCAGCTCCAACCTCCATACCCAGTTACTCTGTACTCCTCACCTTTCTGCTTCCACACCTACAGAATATGTTTGAACAGTTACTGAATGCCTTCAGCTCAAATGTTGAAGCTGATGTAATTTCCTAAAATGTTCAAATAAAACGCTCAAGCTAGCAAGTGTTCAGATGTACCTGGTGCTTGATGGGGAAAGTGTACTTCACCCATGTGGCCTGCTGCATAGTCTCTTCATCCTCTAGTTTTTTCTCTCTCTTTTTCACCTTCTCCTTCTCTTCCCGTTCAACAGAGGTCATGCGATGAAACCTGCGGAAAGATGAAGCACAAAAAAAAAAAGGAAAAAGAGAGATCACCAAAACTGGGACATAAAGGTGACTCGTTGTACATTTTTGGAAAGCCTCCAGCACAGAATTTGCTGAAGTAAAAAAATGGATGATTTTGAACAATGTGCAGAAATATATTACTGCATTAAGGTATTGTTATCCACACATGCAAAAAAAAGCATTTAATTTCCCTGACAATAGTGCTAGTTTAAAGCCAACAAACCGATATTGTGAAAACTTGGCCGGTTTTTATTATTCTTTTTTTTTTTTTTTAAATACAAAATCCCTAAGCCCTTTCTGACTGCAAATCCTTCCAAAGCGTTCAAGCTAAACACAGCCCAGACATGAATTGGGTTATTATGACTTTCCTTATTAACTTGACATTTTTTTCCTAAGCAGAATATCAAACAAAAACCTCATCCACAAAACTCAGCACAATCCTTTAGCCTATTCTGATTTATTAATCTTCTTTTATTTTATCTACATGCATATCTCTGAAAATCCCATAGATGTAAATTGACAATGTCGACGATGATTTCAAACTCAAATTTGATCACAAACACTTTAAACTGTTCATCTATGCATCTATCTGTCTGGCCTGTATGACTTTCAAACGACAACTTTTGAGTTTTTGATGTTTATATAATACTTTTACATGTATACTTTATTTTATACTTTTAGAGGATTTGTAATGGCTGCTATTATAGGAAGACTTTCAAAACAGCTATAGCATTAGATGCCATAACTAATGTGGCGTTCAAAACGAATAGCAATGAAATTGAAGGAGTTTCTAAACTGTTAGTTGCTAGATATATATATATTTCTATTTTCTATCCTACCCAGCTCTAACGCGCAACGGATCATGTGAACTTCACTGTCTCGCACTCGCATTGAAGGTCACCATATTGCATTTGTAGTATAATTCTGTATATATTAGCATCAAAAGATTGTAGGTTCATTTAAACTGACCTTGTGTGACCCAGAGAATCCTTCCACATAGGGAGCATGACCACTGGTTTGATTGCACACTCTAGAATGGCCAAAGCTAAAGCAAACTCTCTCGCCTTGCTGCACATTTGGACAGCCTTTATCCAGTTTGACCTACAGCAATGGAAAAGGTCACAGGATGACATGGTTAAATGCTTCTTCTAGGAAACTTTAGCACATTTAAAACAAAAACAAGTCCTACTGGTACCTGTGTGACGCCCAGTTGGGATGCAAGAATGGAGCAGGGACATTGTTCTCCAGCTGGATGATGGTTAATCTCAGAGTGGACACAGTTAGGGCTTTGGAGCCGTACAGCGATCCGTTCCACTTGAACTCACCAGCAGGGGTCATGCAAAACTTGTGGGAAAGATGTCTGCGTTTGTCATGGTCCTCACGGTGTTGGTGCTTGTTCAGGGCAAGTGTGTTAGTGCTATACTGGTTGTGGTAGACACGAAACTTGCCCTCATGGCCCAGTTTGAAAAAGCCACTGCTCTTGTTTGAATCTCTCTTAAAGGAGCCAAATGACGACAGTGGGGGAGTCTGAAATATCAATGACATGATTTAAAGATTTACAGATTTATTACCTTTATACTAATACATGCCTTAGCAAATACCACTAATGGCCAAAAATCAATTTTGTCATCAAAACATCAACAGCCTCTATACAAGATGTAATCTGTCACCATAAATAAAGACAACAGCCTTACCTCTTTAAGTGCTCTGCTACCATCCTGAGAGCTGCCATCTTTGTCCTGCATGACCTTGCGTTGGCTTAGCTTGCTATCAGGGTTCCGGAGTCGTGTAATCATGCGTGAAGATCCTGTCTTTGCGCTATCTCCATTAGCTTTACCCTCACCTAAAAAAAAAAAAAAGACATGTATAACCCCAAACTTTTGAACAGTTGTGTATGTTTATTTATAACAAATTTTAAACATATATAAGAAATTTAAAAGTATATTCTGTGTATGTAGGTGCATAGAAACCTGTATCATCTTGGCTGTTGAGAGAAGATTGTGAAGATCGGTCCACCAGGTCAGGCTCTTCTGGACCTCGCAGGCATTCAGTGATGGAGAAATGACTGCTGCAGCTGTTCTCATCCACTGTCTGTGCAGGTTCAGTCTCTAGTGCAGAATCCCCGTCACCATGAGCAGCAGACTCTGAAATCTTATCTAAAGGAGAATCAGTGACAGAAGATACATGAGATACATTAGTAATGGCCATGTTGAGAGTAGAATACTCCCTTAATACACATACAATTATTGCAAAAATAAATTACTAGCATTTCACTCTAGCCACAGCCAAAATAATATTGTAGTAAATCATCAACACTGCAGTATATATCAGCAGGGGCGTCAGACAGGGGGTAATAGTGGAACTGAGTAACAGGGGCCCTTGGCGAAGGGGGGGCCCCACAAAGATATATTGATATATTTTGGTGTTGTGAGGGGCCCACCTCTTGGTTCTGTGACCGGGGCCCAACATTTGGTGCTACGCCCCTGTATATCAGTGCACCATTGTAAACTTTGTTAAATCCAATTCAAACAGGCTCTATACTCTCAGTAAACACGATATAACAAAGACGATGGCAAAGATCCAGTGCTGCTTTATAGACGGCACTGTTGAGCAAAGGTTGCTGGGCAAAGTAGATGGTCTCTTGTGCCAGGAGGGTCTTTGTTTTAGAACAAGAAAAGGGAAGATCTGTTTCTAGCTTGGAAATCAACTGCAGCTAACTAGTTAGGACTGTCTTAATGTAGCAGCATGTGACTTGAACATTAAGAAAAGAACTTGCTGTACCTGCCAACTCTTTCACCCCATCAGTCCCTTCCCCTGCCTCCTCACCACTGGAAGACGATGTCACTGCATTCCCTATGGGATTCTGGGAGTCAGTTTTAGTCGGAATGGTTGAGCTGGATGCCGCTAGCTCAGGAACGTTGGTGGTGCTGCCCACCTCACCAACTGGGACAGCTGAGACTGAAGCTGAAATTTGACAAAAGAGACCGTGTTTAGCAAGTATAAAATATCACTACACAAGGGTAATAATATCTTAATTAATAATAAAACAAAATTAAGAGTAAATTCATAGTAGAAAGTCCAATAACTTTTTTAAGGCCCAAAAAAACATTTTAAAATGTGTTTTTTAACAACAGTGGGACTCCTGTTAATTAGAGAAATGTCATTCTCACATTTTATCAATAAACTGAAGATGATGTATGTGTGATTATGATAAATAGCCCTTCACAAACAAAAAAAGTACAAGATGTAATTACTACTAAACAGACCCCAAATCACAAGTGTGCCTGAATTACTTCTATTAGAAAGATGCACTTTTTGCACAATTAAAACCGACATCAAAAACACACAAAATCATGTAAACACAGCTAAGAGAGCGATAAAAAGATCTCTAACCGTCTGCAGAAGTTTGCTCATTCATCGCATTCCCATTACTGGAGTCTTGTTGTGGACACGATCCGTTTGAGTTCGCCTGATCGGTCGCAGCTGGTTCACCAGATCCTGATTTCGATTCCTGTCTGGCCCTCTCAGCCTCCTCCGCTGCCCGTCGCTTCACCTCCTCAAGCTCCGCTTCCTGCTTGGTCTTCAGGCGGTCCAAGATCACATCTGGAGGAAATGCACAGAAGAATACTCTCAAGATCTCGCCCATTTAACAGCCCCGAAACACCACAACAGCTGTCCAATGTGCATCCCTAAACAAATCCGTTCCTAATTCCTATTAAGATCAAATGAGATCATCAACATTTCATAAGCCTAAAGATACGTCAACGAGTTAAGCTGGTTAATCACTGACATACAACGGCCTACAAGTTACTTGTAAGTTTTGAAAAATTTAACTACTTGCAAATTACCAGTCCCAACTAAGCATTCAAGTAACCACATGAAAACAAAGTTTGCATGCAGGAAGCAAAAGATGCATGAAACATCTGCAGCAAGTGAAATACTTTCCCACAAAACCTTTACAAGATAAATCTCATTTCAGCGCAGGTGGAGCTGCTTTTGCACTGCTATAAATAGCTGGGCGGAAAGACACCGTACAGTCATTTGAATTGCATCCGAATTCATCATGTTGAATTCCTTCACATTAACTGTTACTGATTCAGACAGTCACTGACTGTAGTTAATTAAAATAACACAATTCTTTCCACATTTTCTTTTTGACACTGCTAAAGTACAGGGACTGGGAAAAGATTATAATAATGATGATAATAAAATAAAAATGTAAACATTTGCAAAGAAATGTGTAATGGTATTATCCATTAATGCAATGCAGTAATATTTTTATTACTACGATAAAACAAGTATTGAAAGTAAAAAAAAAAAAAGAAAGTAAAGAAAAAAATACTTTAAAAGTGCATATATTCTGATTAAATCTAGTAGGTTTTACTAAATGGATATAAGTTTGTTCAACACAACTAAAACAAGTCAACTGAAATAAATTATATTTGTTGAAAAGGCTTAATTTAATTATGGTGTAATAGTCACGCATAATTTAATTACTGGTAAATTCACTGAGCATTTATTAAGTTAGGTCTTAGCATTGGATTCATAAGCTGCATTATATATATATATATATCACATCTGGAGATGTGAAAAAACAACAACACATACTTAAGGAAAATAACTGCTGTCATTTCCATACAAGACAGCTGAAGGCTAAACTTAAAGAAATTAAATAAGTCCCACTTCCACAGAGCAGACAAGAGACCAGCAGAGTCATGAACTATTTAGAAAAGGGGAACAATGAGTGTGGGTTGCTAAAATTACCAGTTTCTGAAAAGAAATCATGTTGATTCAGACAACATGCATGTCCATAAATAAGTCAATCAGTTAGTCAGACATTAGCATCTTTTTTTACATTTAAAAAAAAAATTGGAAGAAACAAACTTGATTCCATCCTTGCAAATAATCGAAAAAATCTCTGACAATTAAAAAAACAACAACTTTGATTTAGTTTTTAGTGAGTAAATCTTACAAAACTAAAATTATTATTTGAAAAAAAAAAAAAATTGCAATATGGCTGTCCAAAAAATAAAATAAAACACACCATCTAATTAAATAAAAAACCTAGCAACAGTTTGTGGTTGTCTCACTTTGCACATGATCCCAACAAATGTGTATTTCCAAGACGGTAATAAAAATGGTATGTATAAGCTTTGATTCATGTATTTTCTTACCATTGGCAACGGTGAGGTATGCCTTGTTATTCCCACGGGCCTTGTTAGTGAGCTCCTCGGTAATGTCCATGTGAGAGTGGATCTCCTCTCTCATCTCCTCCAGCACGGAGCAGAGGTCATTCTCCCAGAAACCTTTATCCATAACTTCCAATAACTCCCCCAGCTGGACTTTAGTGCTGTAGTACCAAGTCTGCTTATTTTCATCCTCGCCATCTTCCTCTCTGAAAAGGAGCACACACAAGCACTTTATGAACTTTAACCATATTTTGGTTACATTTATTTTAAGGTGTCCTTGTCACAGTGTAATTGTACTGAGTAATATCAATTAACAACATGTACTGTACTTACTATAGGGCTAGGATTAGGGTTTGGTTTAGGGTGAGTTGGATTTAATTATGCATAATTTACAGTAATTACTACAGTAATTACATGTAAAAAAAAAATGTAACAAGGACACTGTAAAATAAAGTGTTACCCCATGTTTTTTTTTACTTTTTCAGAAAAGCTAGGTTGAAATGTTAGTATTGCACCGAAATTTTCATCGTCGACGCTGTACTGTGATTTATCAATAAAATAGCTTAGAAACTGAACAGTTATAGCATAGATTTTTCTACTTTTGAAGTAACTACAACCCACAGCTTCACAATTAATAGAGAGACGGTAGGAATAATTCACACACGCAATCGCTCTCTCATTAATGCATTGAAATAAATCTTATTTTACTTGTGCTCATTTATCTGCATCTGATTTAGAACAAGCAGAAAGAAATGTTACGACCCATAGACAAAATAACTGCTGTAAGTTAGCTATTACATCAAAGCAAAATCACTGTGGATATGGAATTTCAAGGCTGCCAAAATAATATATTTGCCGCAGCTGTACACAAGGCGACCCGAGTTCGAGTCCCGCTTTCAAGGTTCAAGCTTTCTCAAGCCAACATAAAAGTTTATTCACAAACTTTAGCCTATAGTTATAACAATAATGTTCACAAATATGTCGATGCATGAACGAAAGAATCATTCTTCAGAAAATATCATGTTCCGTGATAATTTTATGGTAACACTTTACAATAAGGTTTCCTTAGTTAACACTATATAACAGTGACCAATACTTGTACAGCATTTATTAAAGGATTAGTTCACTTCAAAATGAAAATTCTGTCGTCATTTACTCAAGTTGCTTCAAACCTGCATGAGTTTCTTTCTTCTGCTGAACACAAAAGAAGATATTTTGAAGAATGTCGGTAGCCAGACAGTTGATGGACCCCATTGACTTCCAGAGTAGGAAAATAAATACCATGGAAGTCAATGGGGTCCATCAACTGATTAGTTAACAACTTTCTTCATAATATCTTATTTTGTGCTCAGCAGAAGAAAGAAATTCATAAAGGTTTGAAACAACTTGAGGGTGAGTAGATGACATTTATTAATACATTTTGCATAATGCTGTATCTTCTTAACATTAGTTAATGCACTGTGAACTAGTAACATGAACATGTTTATTAACTAACATTAACAAAATGTTAATAAATGCTGTAAAACTATATTGCCCATTGTTACACCAGATTCTCAGCAGTTTGTATCCATAATATATTGCAAATACTCACACAACGATCCTCCTGTTGAGAAACCAGTATTTTCTTTGATGTCGGTCGTAACCAATGGGCTCTTGCCGGATGTACGGCCGGCTCTTCTGGAACTCTGTCAGACAGTCTGTTACGCCGGGCACTTTGTGCGCCACACAAATCTCACACTGCCATTCGTCCTCGGGCACCTCTTCCAGTGGAGGCTTCACGCACTCAAGGTGATACACGGCCGAGCAGGTCTCGCAGCACAGGAGGTCGCCGAGCCTGTGGCAAACCCGGCAATGGTCGTCGTACTGAACGACCCCCTCGGACATGAGCTCCTCGCGGGCGAGGTTGGTGGTGAGGAATTGGTCCACCAGGAACTGTAAGACCTTGACTTTGCTCTCCAAAGGGCTGAACGGGTAGTCTTCGCCCTCCAGGTCAGGGAGCACGTGGTGATACTCGGGGTCGCTTTCGCAGTATGAACGCACCACTTCTGGCCAGGTCATACCGTCAATGAAGTAGAGCGTGGAGTTGATGCTGTCTTTGAGGTCCGCGGGTCCGAAAGTGGTGTTGGAGGTGTCCTCCTCCCGTAAGATGGCCTTCAGCAGACAGATGTGCGTCTCCGCCATCAGCGTGCACTGCTCCTGTCCGACCAAAGCGGCGCAGAAGTCCTCGAAACGGAACGGAGAGAGACGCAAGACTGTACTGAAACTGCGAAGGACCTCATAAACAGCTGATGCGTTGAGTAGCTGCTCGTTGGGAATGAGAAGGTCCTCGGAGGAACTGGGCAGCTCCAGAGAAGGAATCTCCTTCTGCTCCAGAATGGGAGAAGGTGGTCGCCTTGGTCTTGGTCTTTTACGACCTACTGAAACAGAGAGAATCAGTATCAGTTTTGATTGCTGGATGTGAGTGCTCTAATTAGGAACAAATTAAAGACAACGTGAATTTTTCAAGGAGGAAAACAAAGTTCCAACGCAACTTTATGATCATGTTATATAGAAACTTTGTCTCATTTTATTTGTTAAAAATAAGAGAGACGGTCATGTTAGAGTCCATTTGGAATAACTTGCATGAAATGATCAGTTTCCCCCAAAAAATCATGTTGATTCAGATGACAATTAATAAGTCAATCAGTTAGTCAGACATCAGGCATGATCAGGCATCTGCTTAAAAACTTAACAACTCAAAAATGAGACAATAAGGAACATAACATTGTGCATGCTGTATTAAACAAACAGTTCATTTTTATGATTCCCAAAGGAAAAAGAAAACATTTGCAATTTGCATGCACACAACAGTTTAAAATAAAAAGCAACAACACAGAAATCTGCATAAGGTATACTTAAATTCTATACAAATATTTTTTAATCTTTGAAAAAAACTTAATATGCACCAGCACTTTTCAAAAGTTTGGGGTTAGAAATGAATAATTTTATTCGGCACGGTCACATTAAATTGATTAAAAGTGGCAGTAAAGATATTTATGATGACACAAAAAGATTTGTAACTTCATAAATGTCTTTCTTTTGAACGGTTTTATCCATTAAAGAATCCTGAAAAATGATCATCACGTTTCCACAAAAATATTAATCAGCACAGCTATTTTTAACATTGATAATAATCGGAAATGTTTCCTGAGCATCAAATCATCACATAAGAATGATTTCTGAAGGATCAAGTGACACTGGAGACTGGAGTAATGATGCTGAAAATACAGATTTACCATCACAGGGATAAATGCCATTTTAAAACGTTCAAATAGACAACATGAGGTTTAATACCTCATCCATCACTCTAAAATGACTTTAACCCTAATTATCTCTCATAAGGCGGGTAAATCATCCTAACAGCGGCAAAACCTTCATAAGCTACATCATAAATGGAATTATGACGTCATGTGCGAGAGTGACACAGTAGCGGGTCGAGTTTAAACGTCCTCCCCGCGTCAGGTGCAACGGCACTGGCGCTGGATTTCAAAACAATCGGCCGCATGCTGCCCTGTCATTAGCTGCACTTCAGCTTTGGCTACGTGCTCCAAAACACCAGTCAGACAACCATAGCCTCATGCAAATGAGGGTGGATAGTAAGTAAGACACCTAAATACAACACTCGACCGTACTTTTATCAAAGTTTATGGAATATGCAGATGGTTTTATTAACAAATTATCTTATCAGCGCGAAATCAATTAGCAAGATAACGGGCTAACTAACTTTTGGTGTGCTCATATGCAAGATTAAAAAGTGATCCCGCTACAGTCTAAACCCATTGGAACATATAATCATGAAACAAGAGAGAGTGATTTAAAAGTATTTAAAGCACACTGCAGAGGGTGTCTGGATTTAATAAGCTAACGGGCTAACCGTTAGCAAATGCATAATTGACGAGTGAAGATAACTTTTTGTTGATATTAAAAACTGCTTTACTGTTGTACAATGGGATTTTTAAGTTTGATATTTAATTCGAAGGCTTTCTGCATCTTGATAGCGTCCCGCAAATGCAATTTCATCGCAACAAATGACTACCGCGCTAATGCTACTTGCTAAACCCGCGGCCTTTGCCAGCATAGAAAAGCACCAGGATCCATTTTGAGTGTTTTGGTCAACAAAAGAGCGCTGTTTTCGGTCTCATTACTGCACACGGATCAGTCGCCGGTGAGATTGATGAAGATCGCTCGTACCTGCGTTGCTGCCGTGGCTGCTCTCCGTGCAGTAACTCGCATCATCTTCTTCCAATTCGTCCAGTTCCTCCAGGTAGTCGGACTCGTCGTTGATGGCCTCCTCCTCTTCTTCTTCTTCCTCCTCTTCATCCGTCAGAGGCTCCTCAATGATTTCTTCCTCTTCTGATCTCAAACTAACCGCATCCTCATCATCTTCATCGCTCTCGTGGTCGTCGTAAACCACCCCGCTCGCGGTGTTCCGCCGCCCCCTGCCTCTGGCCGTTCCCCTGCCTCTTCCTCTGCCTCTCGAAACCGCGGATCGCGCTTTTCTCCGGCCTCGTGTTGAATGATGATGAATCCCTCGTTTAGGGGTAACATAATCGTCATCGGAGGTAACTTTCACCTTCGCCCGCAAGCCCCGGCGGGGTCTCAGACCGCGCACCGGTCCCGTTGAGGGCTCCTGCATCAGCTGCGCTTTGGGCGGCCTGCCTCGTCTCCCCCTCATTATGGATAAAAATCTATTCTCTTCAGTTTCGCGTTTAGCCTGCACTTTACACGCACCAAACCCGGAATTTCGGGCACCACCGCAAAGTTGATCCCGTGCAGGTGAGAATGCACTAGTCCCGCGGAGCCCCGGTCTCGGTTAACGCGAGAAAGCTCAAAACGAACGCCCGGCGCCCCGCTTCAGGTCGCTCGTAGCCGCCATGTTCTTTCCTCCCTCTCCGTCCCGCTGACAACAGACAGCAGGCCTGTGCTGGAGTCACGTGACCCGCGCTCCGACTCAACGCTTTCAGCACGCCACGATGTTTGTTGCGTTTCGCGACTGTCAACACGCTTCCTGAGCGCCTGTTACTATCATTAGGCTCTTAAGCACGTGAAAGTGTGCCTCTGTGTGTAGATTTGATGGTTTTTGTGTTGTTCTGAGGCAGTGGCTCTTGTCACCTGTTCTCCATTTTCTTCTACGTGTTAACTTCATTCGGTTCATTGAGATGGAGGGTTGACAGAAACAGATTGGTCTAAGAAGCTACTGAATAAAATAAGTTGGTGTTGATATTACAGAACATGTATTAGGCTATCATGTAGCCATTTTTCTCCATGTGTACACATTAGGAAAATAGCCTCGAACTTTTCTTTCTTTCGACTTTTTTTTCTTATTTTTTTTTTTCAATGTATGTCATTACATTGTTTAGAGCATAAAAAAAATATTATCCATATGTTATGCTATGTCCACTGTAGTTGTACTTCTGTAGTATATATATATATTTTTTAAAGAAGCCATGAATAGGCAAAAACAATGGTATTAAATTTAATACTAAAAGAGTGTGATTATGATTGTTAAAACTAACGAGGACCAAACTTTCCCTCTTTTTATTTAGGTGACCAAGTATTAAATGTGGTAAATAAAATAAAATACTTGGGTCACATTATTAGAAATGATCTAAATGATAATGATGATGTGCAGCGCCAGTGCTGCAGGCAAATATGTTGGCACGTAAATTTTATATGTGCACAGGTGATGTTAAAATAGCACTTTTTAAAGCTTAATGTATACTTCATTTTATATGGCACATCTGTGGTGTAGATATAGTAAAACTAAAATGAAAAAGCTTCAGGTGGCATTTAATGATGCATTAAGAATTTAGCTTAAGCTCCCATGGTGGAAATGCAAGTATCTAATGATGTTCCTATACATTGCATGCTGTGTTAACGAATTATATGTATAATAGTAATAATAATAATCAAATATGTAAATGTCGATTAGGTGATTCAAAAAATACAATCAGAATGGCCTTAATGATCCTACATTAAGTGATACAAGGTATTCCTCCTGGTTCTGGAAGCACTGGAATTCAAGTTTATGTGTTTTTAAATAATGTTTGTTGTATGTGAATCTTTGGTTGTATGATATTCTTTTCTTTCTTTTTCTTTTACTTTGTGATATGGACCTAAGGGTCTGAAATAAAGAATGAATGAATGGGATTTTTTTTTTTTTTTTTTTTAATTCACCATAACTATGTTATTAAAGATTAAACGGAATTAATTTATATACCATTTTACTTTATGCAGTATGTGGGTAAAATGGCTATAAATGGGTAGTCCTATTCAATAAAATGTATACAATTTGCATATTAATGTGTTCTTGGGGCAACATGTAATGAAAGAAGAAGTGTAATAATGGGAGTAAAAATTGGCAACATTTTCATAATAATTTCTAATATATCATAGGAATATTGATATATAATTTTTCCCATATTCACTTGTGTCTCCCAAAACACCTGATTTAAGTCCTGGTGTCCTCTACAGAAGTCATGAATGAAATCAATGCCCTGTTTTGTAACAGAAAGTCATATTTTGTTTAGAAACCCCATAACATTTTCCTGAGATGTTGATTTATGACAAACAATTTGAAAACGAGTCAGATTTAAATAATGACAAAAATATTATCATATTTCCATAAGAGTGCTAAATTTGATCATTAAGTTAATGTCAGTCATATTAAAAGACCAAGCAGAAGTTGTATTATAGTTGTATTATCGTGGACAAAAGTCTATTCATGGGTCCCAATGTTATGCGAATGAAATTATATGACCAGTAATAACTATATTTGATTTTTCATGCTGAACTTGAAGGACCTTTCACTTAACCTAAATTAATTAATAATTGGATAAATTATTCCTGAACTGACCAAAGTATTTAAAGGGAGAAGGTTACATTAAAAACATACATTAAATATTGATGTTACATCCACTATTGTTTTATATGTATTGATTTATTGTTTATACTATAAGTATATTATATTATATATTATATTATATCTATATTGTTTATACTATACTATATAGTTTATACTATATTGTTTATACTATATGTATTAATGTCTTGTTTATTTTTTCTGTAAGGTGTCCTTGGGTGTCTTGAAAGGCGCCAACAAATAAAATGTATTATTATTATTATTATTATTATTATTATAATTATTATATAGAATTGTTCTATATTCGATACAGTATTTAATGCAATCACATCAGAAGTAACCAATTAAATTACAGACAAATCAAGAGGAATAGCCTATAGCTTACTTTACTTTTTCAAGGGAATCTTATACCCTTACTTAAAAATGACTTAGTAATGAATTACACCCAACACAGAAAAAAGTTACATATTTTTCAGGTAAAAATAATAAAGTAGTGTATGCTATATATTTGTAGGTGAAAATATGTTGTTGTTTTTTTAAAGTAACTAATGAGTGTCTTGTCATATGGAAACAGAATGGCTTCCTACTTGTTGGTCGCAACACTTACTTTGATTTAGCAGAACTGCAACATTGTGAGAATCAACACTTCCACTGTCTTTGAGGGATTTTCTTGCCCCTTAGAGATATCATTTTGCCCATCATAAATGCCTAGAAATGGCATGAAACCTCAAAAGTTAGCTTTTTTTGTTTGTATATACATTATCCAACCATTTGCATTGCTGAGCCTTTGATCTGGTCCATCTCCATCTATATAAAAGTGATAGAATGTGGCAGATTTATAACCCAGAAGCAGTGTGATGCATCCAAGACTTGTATCCAAGATCAAGACCTGGTTTCACAGACAGGGCTTAGACTGTGCCAGGACTAGGCCTTAGTTCAATTTGGACATTTACCCCCAGTTTCACAGACAAGGTTTAAGCCTTAAACCCTAGTCCAGACTAAAATGCATGTTTGAGCTGTGAAAGCAACTTGCACTGACATATCTTAAAATGTGTCAGTGTTGTTGGTTTGTCTCAAGATGCACACCTAATGTTTTTTTTTCCTAAAGCACTTAAATGTCCTAATTGAACTATAAAGCCTAATCCTGGCTTAATCTAATCCTTGTCAGTGAAAGCTTTTATAAAATGCAGTAGAAAAACAAAACAAAACATTACTGGTGTGCATGTGGAGACATAACAAGTTGCTATCAGTTAAGACAGCTCAAACGTGCTTTCTAGTCTGGACTTAAGCCTTGTGTGTGAAACCAGGCACAAAAATACCAAACCGATTAAATCCAACAAACTTAACATTATCCAAAACGCACAGGTCTGGAACAAGAAGCACTAAAGACACGAAGCTATTCACAACAGTCTAAACAAGAGATCAGGGTTCTTATAAAGGTGCCAATCATACAATGCAGATTGAGATAAGATTAAGATCAATTCCGGAGTGACAGTGACCTCTGATGGTTAGGTTGGGATTGTCAGGTGTGATAGTATATGTGAGATATGACAATAAAACTTGACAATCGAGCGCGTGAGTGTTTTGCCTTTCGTGTGTAACACTTTGTACAATGCAAACAGTCAATCAATCAATCAATCCAGTTACTGCTGTAAGATATGTGATATTCGCTCTGTGTAGTTACAAACAGGTGTGTTATTCGCTGAAAACATTCTCATTCTCAGTTATGACCAAACACGCACACACTGCGCTCGAGCTTCTTTGTGTGTCGATCGTGAGACGTTCACCTGAACAGTCGTAACTAAACTCGTTATTACAATAAAAACAATCATTAATTCGTTATTAAATCCAAAATTGTAGCGGTAACCGTTCACATCTTATGTAGTCGTGGCCGAGTGGTTAAGGCGATGGACTAGAAATCCATTGGGGTCTCCCCGCGCAGGTTCGAATCCTGCCGACTACGAATTACGTTTTTCATTTGTTTTTGCACAAACATCGTTTTACTATAGCAAATATAAAGGTTTTTTTCATTTTAAGAGTAGTAAAATCCCGAAGATTTCTCATTGCTTCGTGTATTTTAGATTGACTTTCGTAGCTGGTATAGTAAATAAAGAGAAGTTGTCAGTAGGGGGAGCCTTTGTGTCAATTTACTGTATCATTGTTCATATGTTCAAATCATTGTTCATATTCTCATCTTGGGTGTCAATATTAAAATATATTCTGTACTCTCCATATTAGTGCCATTTCACCCAATGAATACAATTTTTGTCATTATTTACTCACTCTCATGATGTTCCAAACCTGTTTTTCCGGATCATAAAAAGATATTAGTGAGGATGACACTTTCATAGAATCTATTTTTTCCATATAATGAAAAATAGCATTTTTTCTTGTTTTTAAACACGAGGGCAACTAAATGAAGAGTCAACTATCATATAGTCAAGTATAGTATCCTTTTAATATAAAGCAGTTCTATGGAAGTTGCATTAAATAAATTGCCATTTAAACTGATTTAGCTAACCCCAAAGATATAATCAGTTTCCCATTTCCAATGGGAAGAGCTTAATGTGGCAAAAAGGAAACGGTAAGTTGACGTAAGATAGGCCTAAATGTGTATGATAGGGAAAGTCAATGTTCCAGAGATCAGTGTTTGCATTTTGGAACACATTTGCATAGGGTGCAGCCGAAAAGTTTAAAGCCAACAGGGTTTTCTTTGTCTCACCCCATGCCATCACACGATTCGGAAACTGTACTTGAACACTTTGCCTTCCAAGATACTGTTCTGATCACCTGCTGTGACCCGAACATATTTGTCCTCCGTCCTAACAGAGCGATACAATCAAGAGGAAAAAGAAAGCTGACTTCATCAAGGACTGGCTTCTGTCTCTTCCTTATGTAATATCTCCACAGGTTCAGGCTGAGTTGTGGGAATGTTAAGATCATGCAGCCAAGAAAAGGTTGGCAGAAACTTTATACTACACCGGTCATAAGTTAGTGGTTATTAAATTGTATTTTTTAATCCTTATTCAGGTGTGATACATTAAACTGATCAAAAGTGATAGTAAAGACATTTATAATGTTACACAAGAACTCTATTTCAAATAATTGCTGGTTTTTTTTAAACTTTCTAATCTCAAAATGTATCACTTTTCCACACAAAACTGATAATAAAAATGTATCTTAAGCACCGAATATTAGAATAATTTCTGAAGGATCATGTGTGGCTGAAGATGCACTGTAAAACATTATATGATCGATAAGTTATGACAAAATATGTTTTTACATTGCTTTAACTCATCAAAATAAGTTAAGCAATTTCCAACTTTTTTTAAATTACAAGAGTCAACTAATTTTTTTTTAAGTAAGTTTAATGCAATTTAAGTTGAAATGACTTAAGACTTTTTTAGTAATGATGCTGAAAATTCAGCTTTGATATCACGAATAAATTAGGCTACATTTAAAAAATGTATTCACATAGAAAACTGCTATTTTAAATTGTAATTTTTTTTAAACTTTTTACTGATTATGTTTTTGATGAGACTTGGACTTGAAGACTTGAGACTTGAAGACTCTTTTTTTGTACGAGACTTCTTTAAAGAAATATTAAAATATCTCAAAAATAAAAACTTTTGAATGATGTGTTTGTTTGTCATTCTAAAGAACGATTTAAATTCCTTTTAGAAAACTAAATGAGTGGAAATGAAACATTTTGTCCATATATTAATAACTTTCTCTTCAGTCCAAATGTGTGGCTTATTTTAAAAGGCAAACTGTGAGCTTTAAATTAGCTTGGACTTTCTGTGCGTTTGTGGGTCACGTTGACCTGTTTTAGACACATATTTATTGCAATTGAACGTCAACTTTTAACCCGAACCATGACATCCTCCACATATGTGATATTTAAAATGCTTTTACTTATCACCGTGTTTCTCAAATGCACAATAACAAAAAGAAAATGGACTTTCAAGCTTTATTTTGTCGAGTATAGGGTCAGTTTGACCCTGGAAGATTCATCATGGAGGGGCTTGAAGTGTAGCTTTATTCAATTTGGCCACTTTGAGACCAAACAAATAGCCAGCAAAGCAGGACATCCCAGAAGTTGAATCAATAGCCTACATAAGAAAGCAGTTCACTTTTCTCAGAAGATTTCAGCTCGAGAACACCACAAATCTTCCACGATCTGTCGTGTATTCTAAGAAGCAATGTAGTGCAGTGCAATGTTGCTATACGAGCTTAGCGCCTTATACACAGCACTACAATCATATTAAAGCTCATTGTAACAGTCGTTTGAAGGCTGCTGGTGGCAAAGCTCACTAACCCTCTTACAAATCTGATAGCAGTGCAGATAACTTCCTAATCAACCAGCCGGATAGCCAGAAGGGGCCTGTGACAACACCATATAGATAGTGTGAAACACAGAGATGCCCTGTGTTTCACCCTCAGCAGGAAGCGGGGGTTTCGGCGAAGTGTGTAAGTATGCTATTACCCAGCCACAGTGAAACGACCTTTCATTATGGCCAAGAGCTTGCAGTTGAACAGGTCTTCGTAAGTTCAGAGCTTCGATTCATTGTGGACCGGAAAATGTCAGTGTCTTAAAATTCTCACACTTCTTTCGGCTTTGATGCATCTAGATGCGTGCATCTGCTAATACACAACTCTATTACCATAACTCAGTTTTTTTTTTTTTTTTTTTTAGCCGTGTCATTTTTGCAAAATAAAGGTGGTCACCATAGATCATAAAGCCTCAGCTACTCAAAGTAACAAGGAATTATAAATTCTAAACTATTTCAGAGATCTATTTTGTGCCGGTCAGTTGAAGCACAACAACGACCTCATTTAAAATGAAGCAGTCTAGCATAGACTGTATTGATTAAGTGTGATTTCAAAAGTTGTCCTAAAAAAAAAAGAAAAAAAAAAAGAAAAGAAAAGTATTTATACATTTAAATCACAAACCTTCACTTAATAAAATGTCAAATCAAGTGGCATGCCTTTTAACATTTCTCTCTCTCTCTCACACACACACAAATGTTTTAAAGTAATGTAGCTAGGGTGACCAGATGAGAATTTGGGACGGGGTGGGGGGTTTGGGGTAGGCCTACTATGATATTAGACACATAGGCCTAAAAGATAATGAATTTCAAACCTGAACCAAACATATTGTTATTCAAAGATCAACAGTCTGTCATAGTCTTTATTCTGCCACAAAAAATAAATAAAATAAAAACTGTTGTAACACTGTGTAAATTATACCTTTCAGGCTATAGCCTAACGCTAAGCCTTATGGCAAAAGTATAATTACGACTAAATTGTTGGTCATTTAATAAGAAAACCAGAGGTGGACAAAGTACACAACTTCCTTGAGTGAAAGTACAGATACTACTGGTCAAATATTACTCCGGTACAAGTAAAAGTTGTAAAGACCGATTTTTACTTAAGTAAAAGTACAGGAGTAGGCCTACGTGTTTTTAAAAGTAGCCTACTTAAGTAGGCCTATCTAAAGTAACTTTCAATGCATTGTTTTATTATTGTTGCATTGTTGTGTGTAATACTTACAGTACTTTATGCCTCTGAATCTACGCCTGCCTACCTACCCTCATATCAATATCAAATTTATTTCTAGAACACAGTTCCAGTAGTGGGATTGAATGTGAGACTGAATTGCACTCAATAATGTCCACAATGGTTTCGGACACCCAAATGGCTGTTCCCTCAAATACTGCCCTATTTAAAGTTTTTTTGGCTTTTAGTATGAATATGTTAGCCTTACTGTTATCTATAGTGTGCACCAAAACAATGACAAAATTCGCATTTAGAAGACGCTGAAAATGAAAATCAGGTTGTCAGGAATCAGGAAAATCCAACGCCAGATTGCCATTAATCTCCAACGTTGGACAGACGTTGTATTGTGGTTGAAAACGAAAATCGGGTTGACGTCAGAAACCAACATCAGTCGGGTTCTTACGTCAATTCGACTCATTTCCAGCCACAATGCAACCCCTGCAAAAATGCAACCCCTGCAACTATCATTACTACTTTCTACTCAAGGACCTGACATAATTGTAGTGGAGTAAAAAGTAAGATATTTGTCTTTCAAATGTAGTGAGGTTAAAGTAAAAAGTTTCCAGAAAAAAATAATACTCAAGTAAAGTACAGATACCCAAAAAGTGTAGGCTACTTAACAGTAGTACTCAAGTAAATGTACTTTGTTACTGTCCACCTCTGAAGAAAACAAAATAATTGTGTAGATGATTTGCTTTATGTAAGCCGACATCAGGGCGAAGCACTTTTTTTGGACACAGTGCCGCGACCAACCAATCACTCCTTTACGACTGGCTGCCTACACATTCACTGTTCTCGTGTCTGCGGAAACTTGCTCTTGCCTATCATTGCATATAAATTCGCGCCTACGGTAGGCTATCTTTGTAGAACTTAAAAAAAGAAGAAGAAAAAAAAGATGCTGCAGCCAATGCAGGACGACTCAACCTCCACGGATAGTTTTTAATGTTTTATCAGACAACTACTCAAGATTTTGCTTTAGTATAATTTTCGGGACAATTAGGGCCGGATTCGGGACAACAGCTTAGATTTCGGAACGGTCCCGAATTTTTCGGGACGTCTGGTCACCCTAAGCCTATGTTTTAAATGGGGATGGGACTTAAAAAAAAAAAAAAAAGAACGGGACGTTATTGGGTTGTTGGTCTATTTGTTGTAAGGAATCAATTAATTAAAGGATTAAAAGTGATTTAGGTGAATAAAGAAAATGTAATAAGAACGATAAAAGTTCTAGGTCTGTTGTAGTTATAAAGTAATCGAGTAAAAATTTTTGCAAATAATATTTTATTTTAAAATATGCAAACATTCATTCTTATTCATGTCTAATATGCAAAAAAACAAACAAAAAAAAAAAAAATCGCAAAACGTTTCTCACCGGGAACATGGCCCCCTCAATGTCTATTGTCGATACTGATATAGCCTACTATTAGTACAGTTCCCGCCACTAATATTGGCACCCTTGGTAAATATGAGCAGAGGTGGCTGTGAAAATAAATCTGCACTGTTTATCCTTT
Source organism: Rutilus rutilus (assembly GCF_951802725.1). Taxonomy (NCBI): domain Eukaryota; kingdom Metazoa; phylum Chordata; class Actinopteri; order Cypriniformes; family Leuciscidae; genus Rutilus; species Rutilus rutilus. The sequence continues at coordinate 52,202,875 of NC_140209.1, forward strand.
TGAACTTTCATTTAAAAAAACCTTTCATTAAAGTAAAACAATTAAATAAATGTTTTTCTCCAATGCATGTTGGCCACAATTATTGGCACCCCTGGAAATTCTTATGAGTAAAATATCTCTGAAGTATATTCCCATTCATATTTAGGCCTTCGTTTTTTTTTAGCACACCAGTGTGACTAGGAACATGTCATTACTTCCAGTTCGCAGAGGAGTATAAATATGAGGAAACACAAAGGCCAAATTCCCTTAATCATCCATCACAATGAGTAAAACCAAAGACTATAGTTCTGATGTGCAGCAAATGATTGTTGAGCATCACAAAATAGAAAGTGGCTGTAAGAAAATAGCTAAAGCATTGAAAATCCCCATTTCCACCATCAGGGCAATAATTAAGAAGTTCCAATCAACTAAAGATGTTCTGAATCTGCCTGGAAGAGGACGTGTGTCTATATCGTCCTAATGCACGGTGAGGAGGATAGTTTGAGTGGCCAAAGACTCTCCAAGGATCACAGATGGAGAACTGCAGAGATGCACGTTGAGAGTACCTGACTGCTTCTGCTAGAAATCTTGAAATGTGAGTTTCCTCCCACTTTCAAATGTTTTACTTCAATGAAAGGTTAGAATTTTGTGAGTTGTTTGAATGAAAGATCAAAAGGATAAACAATGCAGATTTATTTTTCCCAGCCGCCTTTGATCATATGTACCAAGGGTGCCAATATTAGAGGGCACTGTATATTATATTCTTATAAGAGGGACATTGCGGATTTAACACAAGTTAAGATCAATCTACAGCACTTAATCATTTTTCTTATATAGCCTCTACATATGGTTGTCACAGTACCAAAGTTTCAGTAGGCCTAGTCGGTACCAATACCAGTAAAATATCACAGTTCTATGTACCAATTTCAGTACATACTTAAAAAAAGAAAAAAAAAGAATTGTCTCATTTTGTCTCGTCCGTTGGTTTTCACTGTCAATCATTGCGGATTCCGATTCAGTTGCACATTTAAATACATCCAAAGTGACTTACAAATATGGAGAAAAATAGAAGCAATCAAACCAACAATAGGGCAACAATATGTAATACAATAAGTGCTGTGACAAGTCCAAATTACCCCCTTTTTTAATAGATATATAGAATAGTAAGTTAGTATTAATAGGTCAAGTGTTGCTGAAAGAGATGCGCCTTCAGCCGTTTCTTAATGGCTATGGACTCAGCAGCTCGGGTTGAGTTAGGCAGGTCATTCCACCAGCAGGGAACAGTAAAGGTAAAGGAATTTTGGGCCTCTCTGGTATGGCACTACAAGGCGCCGTTCACTTGCAAAGCACAAGCTTCTGGAGGGCACATTGGTGTGATGTAGTGAGTTTAGGTATAGGGGTGCAGGGCCAGTGGTTGTTCTCTAGGCAAACATCAGTGCCTTGAATTTGATGCAAGCGGCAATGGGCAACCAGTGCAAGTTTATGAGAAGAGACGTGCACTCTCTTCATCTCATTAAATATCACTCTAGCTGCAGCATTTTGGATCAGTTGCAGAAGTTTGACAGTGCAAGCTGGAAGGCCTGCCAAGAGAGCATTACAATAGTGCAGCCTGGATAGAACAAGAGCTTTGACAAGGAGTTGTGCAGCATGCTTCAATAGGAATGTTGTACAAGCCAAATCTGCAGGACTAGCAATGCGGTCTGTGAAGTTCAACTGATCATCAATCACAACACCAAATTCCTGGCTGTCCTGGATGACGAACCTAACTGAATGGAGAAGTTATGATGAAGTGGCCAAGACTATAAGCAGCTCTGTCTTTGCTAGGTTGAGTTGAAGGTGGTGGTCCTTCATCCAGCAAGAAATGTCTGTCAGGCAGGCTGAGACGCGGGCAGCTACCATCGGATCCTCTGGTTGGAATGAGAGGTCGAGTTGTGTGTCATCAGTGTAGCAGTGATAGGAAAAAACATGTTTCTGAATGAAAGATCCTAGTGATGACATGTAGATGGAGAAGAGAAATGGTCCAATCACTGAGCCCTGAGGCACCCCAGTAGCTCGATGTTGCCAACGTAACACCTAAGTGTTAAGAATGTCAAACTGGAAAATCTTCTTTCATTCAATGGAACAGCCTCTTTCATTCAATATAAAGTATCTGACAACACTCTCTTTTTTTATCATTTTCTTTTTATTTATTCAAAAGAAACAAGGAAAAAGGCCAAAAAAAAAAAAAATTAAGAAAAAAAAAGGCAAGACATTTAAATAGGAGTGAATGTGTGCAGGTGTGTTCAAGAGGAGAAGGAGGAGGGCGCACATGATTTCTCACTGCGGGTCTGACGAAACCCAATGCTCAGGCTAAAGCAGCAAGCCAGAGACACTGTCACACCAGAGAAAAAGGCACTAATCCAGAGAGAACAAAACACATCACGGAAAACCGGGGCGATAATACACAAGGAGGGAAACAAAAATACATAAAAAGAGCTAAAACGTACAACACGGAAAAAGGAAAAACAAAAAACAAATGCATCACATTAGTCGACGTGACAACTCATATATTTGAAAACTCTCTGGTTTCTTACTTCTTACTGGCTTAACCGGCATCTGCCAGTTTTTCGACACCAAGTATTGTGATTTTAAATGTTTAGTTACAAATGCAGTACGTGAACAGCTTTTGACACCATGAATAGATGCGTCTCTGAAATCATGCACCTGCAGTTCAGTCCTCCAATCTGAAGTCCCTCATGATGATCTCTACAGAGTGATGTCAGCTACATTCACAACCCAAGAAAAATAAAAACTGGCTGCAATAAATACATTGGCTTAAAATGGTGGCTAGCCGTGTGGTTTTTCACATTAGATCAACTCCTGCAAGACCGGAAGCTCCCTTGCGATAAATCGCTATCGTCAAGGATCCACTCACCTATTGGTTCTAAAACAAAATAAGAATGATGTCAAATGGAATACATGATGCGTTAAATACTACGGTGTTACGTCTGGGATGCTCATAAAATTAGCATGTCCCAGAGCTACTCCGTTTCATTCGCCCTCCCCAAAAAATTAACATAATTTACAATTGGAAAAAAGAAAACAAAAATGTGTTGAAAGATAAAACTGACAGACACATACAAATATATAATATATATATTCTTAAAAAAATGGATTCTCTCTATAGGTGTTTTTTTCCACAGCCCAGATGTACAATGCATTTGCATTTTTTTCCTCTTACATTTTTATATATTTTTTAGAAGGTTTTTTTTTTTTTCCTTTTTAAAAACAGCTTCAGGATTTACTATTATAAAGAGATTTAAACATGCAGCCAAAAAAAAAAAAAAAAGAACCAAAAAAAAAAAAAAAAAGTCTAATTGTAGACTAGAAAAGAAGCCAGAAGCAGCAGGATGAATCTACAGATAGAATCATTGTTGTTTTAATTTATGCGTTGTTTACTATGCTAAGATTCAGCCTTTCCTTCGCCCTAACAGCTCAGTCTGGACTGCAAGCGTTCAAGAAGACATCACGATTCTCAGGAATAATAGTTTCGCCCGGGCACCACGAAAGAGGTGGAAACGTCCAGCCTCTCTGCTACGTTTTTTTCTCTCCATGATTTCAGTCACAATTTCCATTCTTCTGTGCCGCTTTAGATTTCACAGGACTTTAAGGGTGTTGACGGGGACATGTAGGGTAGTCTGATTGTATGTGAATGTGAGGGGCCGATAATTACAACTTATTCACTAATCACTTGGTTTTTTCCTTTACATATTCCGGTTCACAGGCGTGACGTAGTTGCGTGGAAACATGCCCGTCTGGCCGTGACAGGCGCCCTTCCACCAGTTGGGGTCAGAGTTGTCCAGGACCTGAATGAAGTCTCCGCGTCTGAAGCCGAGCTCTCCGTCCTCCTGAGGGTCGAAGTCGAACAGGGCCTGCACGTATGTTGGATGCTGCAGATGCACAATAGACACGTGTGTAAATAACATGATGGCACGTATTGAATCTAACACATACTCTACAAAATGTTTTGTGTCAATAAGATTTTGTAATGTTTTTGAAAGACTCACCAAGGCTGCATTTATTGATTTAAAAAAATACAGTTAAACAATACTGCGAAATATTATTACAATTTAAAATACATGTTTACTGTTAAATGTTATTTATTCCTGTGATGGATTTTCAGCATCATTACTCTAGTTTTCAGTGTCACATGATGCTTCAGAAATCATTCTGATATGATGATTTTCTGCTCAAGAAACATTTCTTATTATCAATGTTGAAAACAGCTGTGCTGCTTCATATGTGGAAACGGTGATACATTTTTTTTAGAGTTTTTTAGATACATACATTTAAAGTTCAAAAACAACATTTATTTTGAAATGGAAATCTTTTTATGACATAAATCTATTTATTGTCTATTTTGATCAATTTAATGCAGCCTTGCTGAATAAAAGTATTTTTTTTTTTTTTTTTTAAGTATAAAAAAAAGAAAAAGTACTGAATATTTACAGAATATTCGATATTTTAACTAAGACCTTGAATACAGAGGATTTTGAGGAACTTTAAGTTTAACTTTATTTGTCCATTAAGTTTCCTAAAATCCACAAAAAAGCAAACTTGTTGAGTTAAGATGTTTGATTCATTTCAACAAATCATTTCTGGACTGTCTCAGTCAATTTGTTTAAAACAATGACTGAAGGCTTTAGCCTCGTTCAGACCGTCAGACCAAATCCGATTGGAATTGGAATCCGATCATATTAGCAAGTGTGAACAGCAAAAAAAATCCATTTTGAGCTACATTCATATGTGGTTTCAAATCGCATTTCTGGAAACCAGTTTCAGTCTGACCGCTCTAATCAGATTTTGAGTGGTTTATGTAACTTTCTCACACCACTTAAACATAAATGTCAGACGTAGTTATTGGTAGAGTACAACGATGTTGTCTTTTTTTTTTATAACAGATATACATAACCAATATACATGTCTGTTTTTGACAGAGCACTGAACAAAACTGCTGTAATCAGGTAAACAAACAAATATAGCATGTAAAAATAATTCTAAACAGCCTGAATAAAAAAAACATTGCAATTTTAGTGTAGCTTAGAACAGTTGCATCTTTTTATTTTTAACAACAGCAGTAATATTAACAATAGGCAAAGTGTAATGTTTTCAAATGGAGAACATAAACAACTGGCAAGTCTATCATTTTTGCAGGAATAAGCATTCCACTTTAAACTACAATTTTAAAAGGTTGATGTGTTGTTTAAAGGAGAACTTTAAATAAGTTTAATTTTAATAGGCTAAAAAGTGAAGAGAATAGAATAGAACAGAATAGGCTGGAATTCGTTGGAATACGCATACATTTTCAGAAAAACAAACAACGAATTCATCACCGCAATTACCGAGTCCATTTCCAGTCCGAGTCAGAATTTTTAATAGTGATTTTGTAGGTCTAGATTATGAAATACCTGCTGACAGATCGCTGTTTTTATCTATGCGTTTACACAGAACTTCTCTTGCGGAGATCATTCATTTCTACATAGCTGTAATTTAGTTGTTTATTAGCTAAATAAAAGGTTACACAGTAAAAGTTAATGTATTTAGGGAGTTTGTAAGCGAGTGGATCTTGTTAAAGGTTACATATGTGGCGGCCATGCTGGAGCATTTCCTGAGCATCAACCCGGAATCACTATGAAAGTTATTTTACAAGACTGATGATGAAAAAATTAAATTCAGCAGTTTTATTTCCAACATGCACTCATTAATGGCTGTTTTATTTAAGTAATGTAAAATTCCATCTTTAGTGGGACACGACTTGACGGATTACGTGACCCCGTGAGTTCGTCTAAATTTTTCAGCACCAAGTTTAAACTACATATCAAGCATGTAACTTTGTTACAGTCTTCGTCATCAGGAACCTGGGTGTGCTCTTTGATACCAATCTTTCATTTGAAAGCCACGTTTCTTGTTTTAGTTTCTGTAAAACCACATTTTTCCATCTTAAAAATATATCTAAATTACGACATATGCTTTCAATAACAAATGCAGAAAAGTTGGTTCATGCGTTCATGACCTCAAGGCTAGATTACTGTAATTCTCTACTGGGTGGTTGCCCTGCACGCTTAAAGGGGTCATATAATGGTACATGCACTTTTACAGGTTGATTGTACTGAAGTGTGTGTTGGCAGTGCCTGTACACAACCATCATAAAATGATAAAAATCCATCCAGTGGTCTCCTTATATGTTTTCCCCCGTCTCAAATCGAGCCGTCTGACCCACGATTGTTAATTGACAGCAGCGTTTCAACGCAGACCCGCCCTGAGCGAGCTGTCATCATAGTCCGCCATTGTTGATACGCTGGAGCAGAATGGCATCCAAGCGATTGTGGTGTTCTGTTCTTGGGTGTAATAAGGAACACAGCAGTCATTTTGATGTTCCTAAATCCGAACCGCTGAAGACGCAGTGGCTGAGTTTTGTTTTCGAAGGGAATATTCCCCACGATCAACGTCAATGCTTTCATGTTTGCGCGAATCATTTCTCACCAGACTGCTTTACAAACGAGGGTCAGTATAAAGCTGGTTTTGCTAAGAAACATTCCTGCCGTGACCTCATGTCAGTGCTTCAGCAGAAGTGTTGTACCTAACACTGCATAGATAACGTTACGCATCACTGACAAGCCTACATTTACCCAAAAAAAGTTTTTCCATGACCAGTAGCTGTAACATCAATCTGTCAATGAACTAACGTATACATCAGTAAACACATAGCATTCGTACCTCACTACTCTAACGTTACCCTGCCAGTACACACAAAGATAGATCAAAGTGACATTACGTTAACCAACCATTCAGAAACGTCCTGTTCGAGCCTTAATTGTCGAACTTTTTCGGGCCGTCATCTTGTTCCGGGTCCGACTCCGGTTCAAATTGATATGGTTTTGATATAGAGACTCCCGCTGCCATTCTTTCTCCAAAATATACCCTCAACTGTTGTCAAGGCAACACTCCACGTGTGTTGTGCGGTATTGTGTCCAAACGCCCCACAGAACAGAAGGGCGGGGTGAGCAAAGCTCATTATCATTTAAAGACGTATGCACTTAAATGGCGTGCTGAAAACAGCTGTTTTTGACCAGGTAAAATGAGCGTTTTCTTACGATACTAATGAGAATTTTTAATTAAAATATATTACAAACGTTTCATTTAGACCCTAAAGAATCATATTAACTTGAACAAAAATGGCATTATATGACCCCTTTAATAAACAAACTCCAGCAGCTAGAGAGCTTACTAGAACCAGGAAGTGTGACCATATTAGCCAGGTTCTGTCAACACTACATTAGCTACCTATTAAACATTGTATACATTTTAAAAACTGGCTAATTACTTACAAAGCACTAAATGGTTTAGCTTGCCAGTACTTGAGCGAGCTCTTAAGGCATTATAGTCCCTTCACATCTATTGCGATCTTAAAATTCTGACCAGTTGATAATACATAGATTTCAAAATTGACTGCTGGCGGTAGATCCTTTTCCTATTTACCACTTAAACTCTGGAACAGTCTTCCTAACATGGTTCGGGAGGAAGACGCGTACTCTGTGAGTTTAAATTTAGACTGACAACACATCTCTTTAACCTGGCATACACATAGCACATAATCACATTTCTATAATTCAAATCCGTTAAAGGATTGTTAGGCTGCATAAATTAGGTGTAACGGAACCGGGAACATTTCCTATAACACCAGATGTACTTGTTACATCGTAAGAAGAATGTCATCTACGCTTATATTAGTCTATCGGTCTCATCCTTATCCCGAGGTTACCATAGTCAGCCGGATCCAGTCCATATCCAGATCAGATGCACCTAGACACGACCAAAATGCAGCCCTGTATGTCAGCAGAGACAGTGTCTACAAGTCAATCCCCTGTGAAGACCTCGTCAACACAACAGCCATCGCCACAGGTCCTCTGCAAAGACCCATACTGCCAGTTTCATCTCCATACTAGCATTCATCACCAATCTGATCTTCAAGAAGACGGAACTGGATGAAATATTTCGAATGCTACCTACCAATTCACAATCTGACTTCTGACCTGTAATGCTGCCTGAATCATAATCACACCGTGTTCGTTTGTTGGCCAGAGGAAAACTGCCCCCCCTGACTCAGCCTGGTTTCTCACAAGGTTTTTTCTCTATTTCTGTTTGGGTTCCTTGCCACTGTTACCTTTGGCTTGCAGAGTTGGGGATACTTAATATTCAACAATATTACTGATTTGACTGCACTGACACTATTGGATGAGAACTTAACTGAGCTGGATGATGGCATCACTGTTTCCTCCAGCGCTGCTTTATAGCGAATTGAACTGATTTCAACTGAATAATGACTGTTTACTATTGTCTTTTTAGAGCTGCTTCACAGCAGAATTGAATTCTGTTTGCATCATTGAATCACTATTGTCCTGTTTATTACTGTAAAGCTGCTTTGAAACGATCTGTATTGTATAAAGCGCTATAGAAGTAAAGGTAATTTAATGGCTGTTATGTTCAAAAAAATTACTAAGGGAGGCAAGTTATTTTACCTTTGAACACTCATCACCCCTCAAACGCAGTGCTTTAATGGCAGTATGGATGCACCGATACCAGTACTCGGGTGTCGGTCCGATACTGTGCTCCTGTACCCGATACCACTTTAAGGGGCCGTTCACATATCGCGTCTAAAACGCGTGGAGAGCACCGTTTCCGTTAAATGTTTCTCCTTTCCACAAGCTTGTACTTGGTCTGAAAAAAAGTGGTAGCGGTGCATCCCTAAATGGCAGTCTTGCACACAATTTTTAAAACGCCCACAAGATGGTGCCATTTATCAGTGAACCGATATAACAAAACCGATATTCGATTATGGAAAAATGCTTAAATATAGGGAAAAATATTGGTAAAACCAATTATCGGTCGATCACTAGTTTCGCTGCAGAAACAAGGTTGTGTTGTTGCAACAGTTGCGATACACAATGTGGACAGTCAACAATTTAGATCAGATTCCAAACGAATACACAAATAATCGTTTTTTGACTGACAGTGTAAACACAGCCTTTCTCATCTCTTAAAAATATTGCCAAAAGCCCTGGTGTGGTGTTTTCCCACCGTTCAGATTTTTTATTTAATAAATTGTCTTCATTTAGTGTGTATAGCATGCCTTTTTCCCTATGTTATTGTTAACGATTATTTACTGCAGGTTATTCCAAAGAATTTTTTTTTTTCTTTGCTCTTCCCATGAAACAACTTCCCTGTTCCACAGATTTTACTTGGAAAAAGTGTTGCATTACAAAAGTAAAAACAGTCATTCACAAAGACTAAGTATTAAAAAGGTAAAAACTGGCATACCTGAGGCACCTGCTCGATGTCTCGTAGAAAGATCTGTTGGTTTCTGGAAACGGAAGTGGTGCGGTGATAGTCCACCAGCTCGTTTAGAGAGTTAAACTTCACGACCCAAAGGAAGTATTTCCCAGCCCCATCACGCAGCACTTTGAAATGCTGTACATCATTACCAAACCTTAAACATGAAAGAAAGACACAACACTTCACAATTGATACCGAAGAGATTAACATAATGCACTCCTTTGTGTGCCATGATCCAAAAATAAAGTTACATAAGTGAACGGAGGTCAGAATGAATATTAACACGTGTATGCAAACACAGGCGAGACGGGCACGATAGCCGGGGATCAGATGGGTAATTGCCCTGATGTCTATCATAGAGCTCGGCCTGAATGAGACAAGAACCGCCTCGACTCACGCGAGACAGTCAATTCACATGATGACATTCAGCTACATGTCTTTACATCTACACTCCCGTTCAAAAGTTTGAGGTCAGTACGTTTTTTTTAATGCTTTTGAAAGAAGTCTCTTCTGCTCACCAAGGCTGCATTTATTTAAAGCGGGGCTCAGTAACTTCGGGATTTCTTCGCTGTATTCTCGCTTTTTGCTCGCAGGTTTCTCTCTAGAGCTCCCCCCACAGCTTTGGAATAGATATTTGACAACACTGTTGTAAAAACTCGTTGGCTATTCTCAGACACCAGAGGCTAGCAGATCAACGACATCAAAGCAGATGGGATATTCTTTAAAACGTCTTCTTCATTCGGGTTCGAACAGCGTGAGGGAGCGCAATAATGACGGCATTTTAGCAGATTTCTTTTGGCCGTAAAGCAATTGTTTACATCGCGAGACCTGATATCACGCGAGACTTCCTGACGCGGCGGCCGGCGTCCCGCCGCCCCAAAGTTGCAAGTGCGTATTTTCCGCTCACGGGCACCAGGGGGGTGCGAAACGACCACCATTCAACCCGAAATAAGTAATATAACCATTCCAATGACTCCGAAGCTGTTCAGTTAAGGTAAAAAAAGTTACTTAGTTCACCTTTAATCAAAAATACAGTAAAAACAGTAATACTGTGAAATATTACAATTTAAAAATGGTTTTCTATTTTAATGTATTTTAAAGGGGACCTATTATGCCCCTTTTTACACAATATAATATAAGTCTCAGTTATCCCCAGAATGTGACCGAAGTTTCAGTTCAAAATACCCCACAGATCATTTATTATAGCATGCCCAAAAATCCCCCTTTTGGGTTGAAGCAAAAACACGCTGTTTTCATGCGTGTCTCTTTAAATGCAAATGAGCTACGGCTCCCCACCCCCCTTTTCAGAAGAGGGCTGTGCCTTTTCTGCTCGTGCCATTCTGGCAACAATAAAACAGGAAAAACAGTATGGTGCCATTTCTAAGAACACGTTTTTGCATTCTGCTGCACTGCTTTTCCATTGTTCTCTATGTAAACATTTGGGGCCGTTAAAACGCAAGGTGTCGAGACATGCTTTTTTTTAAAGTTAAACTTCTTTTAGCGTTTCCTGTGCGAGACATTGTAAAGATACCAGACAAGAAAAGCAATGGAAAAGTAGTGCAGTGGAATTATGGAAAACATGTTCTTTCTTCATTGATATACAACAACAGAACATTTAGGAAGCCCGAGACAAACACTAGGTACGCAAACTCGATCTCAGGCATCCCTGCGCTCTCGGTCAGGACTCGGACTTGATTAAACCTGTAGTGCTGGGAATGTCGACGTACTTGACAGACAGCGAGAAGTCTCCAGGCGCACTCTCGCTCTCTCTAATGAGGAAGGCTCCGTCGTGCCTCTGTTTGTTTAGGATCTCCTCCGCTCTGGCCCGTGGAATTCTCCCGAAGAACCACCTGAGAACGTATGAACACACAAATATGAACGTTATTATTATATCCGAACAAAGACATGGTATTGGGAGAACTGAAAACAGAAGAGGTGGAAAGAGAGATGCTGAAGACAGAAATCAGATGAATTTCACTGATTTACATGGAAGTGTGGATGAATAGAAAGGAGGATAATTTTCAAAAAGATAGACAGCACAGAGAAAAATCAGTTCAGAAGAACAGCTACCGAGTTTAGAAGATCAACAAACAGTGATCAGCACAGATTGTGTGTGAACAAAAAACATGCAGATGTGGTCTGCCTGTGGGTTTCTTCTAGAATAAAGCTGGTCTTTCTTGTACAAGCCAGTTTATAAACCATCTAATTCTATATGTCTTTACTAAACAAACTCAAATTTCAATAAGACTTGCTGTGTTTGTGCAGGTGGGCGGCAAAGTCAGGTGAACTGGGTTAAGCAAACCTGACAACCAAATGCCTTTATTTACTGGAGAGACAAGAAACAGCTGACAAATCCAAAGTGCAATTACTCTGTGGTATTATAAATGATATCCAATGTCATCACTGCGCTTTATAGACCTTAGATGGAGTACATGCCAAATTTAATTTGAATACTACTAATAAAAAAGATGTCAATGGTTGCATTTTAATTTAACAAGATTTACATGTAAGAATAGTTTTACAAATGATTTACGTGTATGCTTATGTTTCATTAATAAGGTTCAATGCTATAATTACTGATCATTCAAAAGGTGTCAATCAAAAAAGATTGACTTTTTTCAGTGGATTAAAAATACAGAAGATAAATATATAATTATATATAGGCCTACATACATATATAAAATGAAAACGGTTATAATTTAATTAGACAAGATTTACATGTAACAAAGTTTTATAATTTATTTACAGTGTAGCTTGTTTCATTAATGAGGTCCAATGCATTAATTACTGATCATTAAAAACTGCATCACAGTGAACAGACTATTGAGTGCAACAGTTGGGTACTTGAAGTAAAAACCTCATTCATTTTCTCCATAGGGAAATTGATTTTGAATAATAACTTATCAACCTTTAAAGACAGACCTACTGTGAGTTACGAGGTTGTTGGTCGATCAAATCGATGGTATTTGCTTCTGATGAATAACGCAGCCTGCATTATTTCAGCTCAATTTAACAGTGGAATTCCTGGTGAAAAACTACATTACCCATGATGCTGTACAGAAAATTACACCAGAGTGTCGAAAACCACTAGTGAAGAATCCGGGCATGTTTTTCACAAGTGCTCTCAGATTTGACAAACAGATCATCTCAGAGTTCTAGCTAAAGTAAAATAATTTCTTTATTTTAAGGACTTTGAAAGGGTGAATCATGCTTTTATTTCAACAAGGCTTGACTATTGTAATTCCCTTTCTATGGGTATTAACCAAGCATCTCTTAACCATCTGCAAATGGTCCAAAATGCAGCTGCTAGGCTCCTCACTAGTGTGCATGAACGAGAGCACATTACTCCAGTTCTGATATCTCTGCATTGGCGTTCGATTTTAAAGTCTTGTTGCTGGTTTTTAAATCCGTGAATGGATTAGCTCCCGTATACATTTCCGATTTATAATCGGTTCACAATCCTGGAAGGTCTTTTAGGTCATCCAACCAGAGACTGTTAAATGTTCCTCGCGGCTAGACTGAAATCGAGAGGAGATTGAGCTTTTGCCGTTGTAAAAGCAAAACTTAAAACCTCTCTTTTTTCTTTGGCTTTTAATTGTAGTTGATTTGTACTGTGTCTGGTCTGTTCGGTGTTCTGTTCTGTAAATTATGTTGTACATGGTGTTAAATGTTGATGATTTGATAAAGTGTACAGCACCTTGGTCAACAATTGCTGTTTTTAGTGGTGCTATATAAATAAAGCTGAGATGAGTTGAGAAAAAAGCAGCAAGCGGCAAAATATCTCTTTAGCTCCGCCCATTCCCATGAAGCACTGCAAATGACGTAATCGTAATCGAGTCGATCTCCTTATGTTCTCAATATACTGTAATATTTGTGTATATATGCATACTTTGCAATAAGCTTTCAATTATATATATATTCAAATCAAAGTTTGTAATGTTGTGATTCACCTTGTTGCTGATTGGCCTTTGATCATGGCTTATAACTCTTTAACAAACACTATTTTAAAATCCCAATGGGAAAATGAATAAATAGAAATGTCCAAAACCAGCTCTGCTGAAAAAGGGGGTGGGCACTAATGCAATCTACCAACCCTCACACCTTTATTTTTATTCATATCAAACATGTAGTGAGTAAATATGGTATAAATATATACACAAAAACTTAACATTTACGCTCCCAGGGGGTTACGTAAGGCTATTCATAAAAACACTGGCTGTCTCCGCTGTACCTGCCGAATCTTTCCTGTCCGCTTTGATGTGGACAGCACAGAC